>NC_090655.1:7444518-7744518 GCF_040937935.1 Hyperolius riggenbachi | reverse complement strand
CAGAGATGAACGCTTTGGCACAAAATAAAAATATCTATCGATAGATTTTACAAAACAAATACTATACCTGGTATTTTCACCGCTCTGCTGTGCCGCTTTTTGTGTTTTTTTACTAAAACTCCATGCCAAACACAGTTCATCAGAAAGGCATATTATTTAGTGGGCTGTGTGCAAAATGAAATCACCATTTCTAAAAACCTCTTATGACTAACAAATATAGATAAAAAAAACATGTATAGCTCCTTCCTCGGCACCTGCAGCTCCTCCCATCTCATCACAACTCTCTGTGATGCTGCCAGTATACAGAACAGGAAAGCAGAGCCAGAAGGGGGCAGACTTGGGCTTGAAAAGACATCAGAGAAGACAGACTCAGCTAGAATGATTCCTGAGCAAAGCTAGACTGAATGCTAAGTCTGGGATTTTATCAGCGCTGATAATAATAAGCAGGCTGAGCAGTGAAGGATGAAACAGAGAGCCGGGTAGGTGTTTTCTCTAATGTTCCCACTGATATACAGTGGGTTGCAAAAGTATTCGGCCCCCTTGAAGTTTTCCACATTTTGTCACATTACTGCCACAAACATGCATCAATTTTATTGGAATTCCACGTGAAAGACCAACACAAAGTGGTGTACACGTGACAAGTGGAACGGAAATCATACATGATTCCAAACATATTTTACAAATAAATAACTGCAAAGTGGGGTGTGCGTAATTATTCGGCCCCCTGAGTCAATACTTTGTAGAACCACCTTTTGCTGCAATTACAGCTGCCAGTCTTTTAGGGTATGTCTCTACCAGCTTTGCACATCTAGAGACTGAAATCCTTGCCCATTCTTCTTTGCAAAACAGCTCCAGCTCAGTCAGATTAGAGGGACAGCGTTTGTGAACAGCAGTTTTCAGATCTTGCCACAGGTTCTCGATTGGATTTAGATCTGGACTTTGACTGGGCCATTCTAACACATGGATATGTTTTGTTTTAAACCATTCCATTGTTGCCCTGTCTTTATGTTTAGGGTCATTGTCCTGCTGGAAGGTGAACCTACGCCCCAGTCTCAAGTCTTTTGCAGACTCCAAGAGGTTTTCTTCCAAGTTTGCCCTGTATTTGGCTGAGGCTCCATCCATCTTCCCATCAACTCTGACCAGCTTCCCTGTCCCTGCTGAAGAGATGCACCCCCAGAGCATGATGCTGCCACCACCATATTTGAAAGTGGGGATGGTGTGTTCAGAGTGATGTGCAGTGTTAGGTTTTAGCCACACATAACATTTTGGTCAAAAATGTCCATTTTGGTCTCATCTGACCAGAGCACCTTCTTCCACATGGTTGCTGTGTCCCCCACATGGCTTGTGGCAAACTGCAAACGGGACTTCTTATGCTTTTCTGTTAACAATGCCTTTCTTCTTGCCACTCTTCCATAAAGGCCAACTTTGTGCAGTGCACGACTAATTGTTGTCCTATGGACAGAGTCTCCCACCTGAGCTGTAGATCTCTGCAGCTCATCCAGAATCACCATGGGCCTCCTGACTGCATTTCTGATCAGCGCTCTCCTTGTTCGGCCTGTGAGTTTAGGTGGACGGCCTTGTCTTGGTAGGTTTACAGTTGTGCCATACTCCTTCCATTTCTGAATGATCGCTTGAACAGTGCTCCGTGGGATGTTCAAGGCTTTGGAAATATTTTTGCAGCCTAAGCCTGCTTTGAATTTCTCAATAACTTTATCCCTGACCTGTCTGGTGTGTTCTTTGGACTTTATGGTGTTATTGCTCCCAATATTTTCTTAGACAACCTCTGATGTCGTCACAGAGCAGCTGTATTTGTACTGACATTAAATTACACAAAGGTGCACTCTATTTAGGTCATTAGCACTCATCAGGCAATGTCTCTGGGCAACTGACTGCACTCAGACCAAAAGGGGCTGAATAATTACACATACCCCACTTTGCAGTTATTGATTTGTAAAAAATGTCTGGAATGTATAATTTTCGCTCCACTTCTCACGTGTACACCACTTTGTATTGGTCTTTCATGTGGAATTCCAATAAAATGGATTCATGTTTGTGGCAGTAATGTGACAAAATGTGGAAAATGTCAAGGGGGCCGAATACTTTTGCAAACCACTGTATGTATATCGTAAAATACATGAGGGTGCTTCACCTGTGGTACACTTTAAAGTGGTTCTGTGGCTTTTAAAAAAACAAAAAGTGTCACTTACCTGGGGCTTCTACCGGCCCCCTGCAGCTATCAAGTCCCACGCCATCACTGAATCCCCCTCTGTTCCTCGCTGCAGGTTACCTGGCAATTATTCGTTTAACTAGACGAATAGTACTGTGGCTGCACGGCCATGACCGCGGCGTCCTTGCTCCTGCACGTGTCTTGATAACTGCAGGGGGCCGGTAAAAGTTCCAGGTAAGCGACACTTTTTGTTTTTTTTAAAGGCCACAGAACCCCTTTAAGGATCTTAAGATCTCTATGAGCACATAAACTATAGACCAACTAATTTATCAGCACTCACTGCTGGACAGGTAACCTATGGCTGATATCTCCCTCGCCCCACTGGCCCCCCATTTTATTCAGGAACCCCAAAACTACCAGGAGCTCCCACAGGTTCATCTATCCATCCACACTGAGATTGGTGATTATTAAGTATAATAATTTGGCCTCTAATAGCTGCAGCCGCTACAGAATAATAAAAAAAGAGTACATTGGAAACAGCAGCCTTAAATCATTGGATATTAATGGGACAGTTTGGAAGGGAATCGATAGGTAATGTGAGGAAGAGAAAAAATATTACAGTTCTTTGTTGGCAGGAGGTAATTAGTCAGGGTGAATATGCAGCAAGCTTTCTCTATTTATCACACCGTAACTTCCAAAGCCGGGCAGTTAACTAAACGGCTGCAGCTCATGCTAAAGAGATGGATTAGGGCGGAGATGGCAGCGTTATGCTCAGACTACAGCGAGGGGGGGATCTGTAGATTGCATGCAGGGCCGTATTTCTGTAAAGGCTTCAAAGGCCCGGGCCTTGGGAGGCTGCAGACCAATGGGAGGCTGCAAATGGGGAGAAACACACAAAAAAGGGAAGCTTATGTCCAAGTGGGCTGTTTATGACAGAGAGGGCCTGCACATGGAATGGGAGAGGCTGCTTTACATGTACAGCAGTCCCGTACCAACCCATTCCAACACATTGCCAACACAAGTGTAAAAGGACCCTTAGACTTAGACTAACTGCTGTTCAGGAAATTCTTGTGAAAACTAAGAATACCCTGAGAATCCCCCATGAGGAGATGGACTGGCCCAAAACTTGTCGGTTCTGCCAGATTTTAACTGCTTACTTTTTTCACCGCAGTGGTCCTTTAACAAATTTATTTTGAGAAACAACATTATTTCTGTGTAAACTATCCATTTATTATTGTTGCCCAAAAAAAGTCATTGATATACTGTAGGTCAAAATCTTTCTGTTAACAAGACTGGGGTAGGGACTAGGGAGACACAGGGGGCTAGGACTAGGGGCTCAGAAATAGCCTGGAAGCATTTACTGTATATACTCGTGTATAAGCCTAATTGTTCAGCATAAAAAAATTTGCTGAAACGTTACCTCCCTCGGCTTATATGTGAGTCAGTGGAGCAAAACACATGGTGAAGCAGGTTTTGTTACTGGCAGAGGAGTGTAAGGATTGTGCACTAGGGATACTGCTCTTGCCAGCTGGCTCCCTGCAGTGTCTGTACTCCTATCCCCATCATGGTGTGCAGAGTGCGCTGCTCAAAATTGCCTGTGTCCCCCGGCTTGTGAAGCAACGTGTCAGCGGTGCAATGATCGGGGATTCTTCCTTTGTGGCAATCGCTGTGTATCATAACTATGATGCCATCTAGTGGCTTCTTGAGACACAGCTGTATGATCCTGGGGCACATCTGGCTATGGGGAGGGAGGGAGGCTGACTTGTACTGGGGGAACATCTGGCTACTGTGAAAGGGGCTATATTGGGGAGGGGGCTTATACGCGAGTCAATCACTTTTTCCTGGTTTCTGAGGGAAAAGTGGGTACCTCAGATTATATGTGGGTCTGCTTTGTAATGCTGGGGAGGCATATTCTGAGTTAGCGTGTGTGTGCTCCAGACTATGTAGCTGGGTAATGGAAGAGGCTCCACAGATGGACACAGGATTAATGAACAAGGGAGCAAGATTGCCCAGAGCAACTGCAGCTTGGGGCCGTCTATCAGGCTAGATGCTATGCGATACAATACACAACAGACATAGTCGGTAACAGGCTTGGGTCATACACGATAGATTAGATGGCAGTAATACAGAAGGGCTAGGCAAATTCATAGTCAAGAGGCAGGCAACGGTCGGAACACAAAACAATATACAATATTACAATAATACAATACTGACTGACTAGAGTACATATATATCGTGCTGATGCGCAATATATGAAATGTAGCTTTCAAATAACTCACTATCTAAAGCACAAGTAATGACAATTAACAAGACAGACAACAAACAGACAGACAGAATGCTTAGCCAATCTAGTTGCTGCTTCAGCGACGGCAACATTCACACTGAGATAGACAAGACTAACAGGTAGGAGCGTAACTAATGGCAACCGCTGCTTTAGTTCGTCCTCAAGAACAAGGCAAGAACAACATTATACAATTTACAATAACAACTTTTACAGCATGGGCCTAACGACAATCAGAGAGCTGAACGCTATGTCGGGCGGGGTCTGAAATGGGAGGCAGACTTTTATGTCGGCACCAGCCAATGGATGCAGGCATGCAAATTCCCACACAGCTGAATGGTAATTATGCAATCCTGAGCCAGCTTGATCACAAGCTGTCAGCTGATAGACTCTCATAACAAATACATGCAATACTATGCAACAACATGCATGTAGGGAATCCAGGGATATCTGGCTGCAGTTCAACTAAAGCAAGCAAAAGGAGGAGCTATGACAGCATCCTGAACTGCTCTGAACTGCAGAGTGACTGCAAATGACAATGAGACTTATTGCGAATGTGCAACTGAATGCAAGCAGATAAGTCAGAACTGCCTGGTTTCAGTCCCACCGCAACCAACAGAACATTCTACAGGAGAGATCGTGACAGGCTTATATGTGAGTGTATACGGTAATTTCAAATGTGAAAGCTACCCGTTTAGTCTGGCATTTATGGACACCTGACTATGTCCTCTGTAACACCGTCCAGCCTGCAACTAGTGTATGTATTGATCTGACACATATCTACTGTAAGTGCCAGGGGCATATCTAGAGAGAGCAGCCCCTACAACTGCAGGGGAGGGGGGGGGGGGCGCCAGAGGTGTGGGGGGGCTCCAACTGCTAATCTTCCCTTCCTCTGATACAGGGGACTAGACTCCAGATCAGGTGTTTTGTGGCCACACTTGTATGATGGACCCCCAAGTTGTGAGGGCCACCAAGGGTAGGCAAGGGAAGGGGTGTGACTATTAAGGAGGCCCTGTCAAAGTCTTGCTGGCTTGTAGTTATGCTCTTGCTACGCACCTTGAGTCTTATGGGAGAAAAATGCTTTACAAATGTTATTGTATTGTATTGTATTATCATATTGTATTGTATTTTCCATGAACAGGTGAAAGCTGGGTTGACCTTGGATGTCCATTAGTGCCATTGTATCTGGATTGGAAGAATAATCCTTGGCTGAGACAATGCCGATGGCGGCCTCAGCGTTTGTGGGGAGATCAGATTGGTTCGGAGCAGTGGTCTGTTTTTACAGCGTGAAAAGACATCAGCCCGGACAAACTATATATAGGGCAAGGACTTCAGCACTTTCCACTGCAGATTCTCTCGCTTTCTCTTCTGTAAGTTTATGTTTCAAAAGTTTTATTGAAGAAATCAATAGAAATAACAATGAACATAACAACTCGAATAGCATGTTACGCACCTGGGTGCAATTATGTAGCTCCAACAACTAAAGACGTGAACTTTACATCGCAACTTTCCAGGAGTCAAAACCAGCCCATCCAAGAGAGACAGTGGCTTCTATTCACAAAGCCTTAAAGGGACACTTAAAGAGAAACTCCGACCAAGAATTGAACTTTATTCCAATCAGTAGCTGATACCCCCTTTCCCATGAGAAATCTATTCCTTTTCACAAACAGACCATCAGGGGGCGCTGTATGGCTGATATTGTGGTGAAACCCCTCCCACAAGAAACTCTGAGTACGTACTCCTGGCAGTTTCCTGTCTGTGAACCTTGCTGCATTGTGGAAAATAGCTGTTTCCAACTGCCAAAAAAGCATGCAGCAGCTACATCACCTGCCAACAGTAAAAATGTCACCATGTAATGTAATAAATGTCAGAATGTAAATCAGGGATTTAAAAGATTTTACAATGGGCAAACACTGACTAAATCATCTATACATAATTATTGTAAAAATGAAGCACTTTTTTATTACATTATTTTCACTGGAGTTCCTCTTTAAGTGTCCATTTAAAGATGAACTGTCAGCCATACTATCCACAACCCACATATAGAAGTAGATAAATACTTGCTCTACTTGCTATGTATTGCACGGTCCACATTTTGATTTTTAGTGATTTTTCCACAGTAAAAAAAGAGAAACCCCTTCTTAGCATTTCCCATTTGAACTGTGGCTAGTCTTCACTGCCTGATTGTGTATGCATTGCCCACCCTTCACTATAGAAAGTGCATTGTCTCAGCATGAGAAATATTGGCCAATCAGAGAGAAATAGAGGTGTGGGAGGGGAAAACAGGAGGGAAAAAGGCTTCAGCCAATCAGGCTGCATTAGGAAAGTCTGAGGGGAAAGTAAAGAAGCAGAAAAGGACAACCCAGCATGCCCTGCAACTTCCTTTTTGTGTACCAAATTTTGTGTGTACTAAATAAGAGTCAGGTAAACTGGGGAATGATCATTTATCAACAAGAAAAGTAATAGTGATTTTAACTTTTGGATTGCCTGATTAGCATCCTTATTACTTGTTTTCCAGATAAAAAGAAAGAATTGATTTTTGATTTAATGCCCGACAGTTACACTTTAAAGGACATCTGGACTGATAGGGCTATGGTGGCTGCCATATTTATCTCATTTTAAACAATACCAGTATCTTGGCTGGCCTGACTCTAATACTTTTAGCCATAGCCTCAACATGCTTTTACACAAAGTACTAGTCCATGATTGCTAGAAGGACATTGGGTGAATATTGGTTTATTTCCATTGAATGCATTTTTTGTAGTCTTGTCCGAACCGGTCAGCTTTCTACAGATGATCGCACCTTGCATCCATTTCCCAGTAATGATTGTCAATTAAGCTAGACTCATGCTAATATTTGCATTAAAAAATTTGCTCAAAATAATAAGAAAATAATAAGAAAATTGGCATGCAAAGTTTAATTTCCTTGTGGAAACGCAGCTGAAACCATTTTCACACTGCAAACTAGCGTTAGCGCTACAGTGTGTCGCGCCCAACGCACCACATCGCAACGCCAGAAACAGGCCTTCAGGGAACACCGTATTAGTACACGGTGTTCCCTATCTGGCATCCGTCTAAACAGGAAGTGATGCGTGCTTGCGGTCACTTCCTGTTTCGGGTATGCGGAAGTGCCCGGAAGCGTATTGTAAAAATACAGCAATTTGACGCACCGCCACAGTGTGAAAGGACCCTGAAGAAAATTATGGCTGTAATGTAAATACCGTAATGGTACTAAATGACAAACTTGCTATATACAGTATTCTTTATACCGGTATAAGCTTTTTTATTTATCTAAGTGGATTCTTTCCCTTTAGTAATTAAGCCTTTTTGTCTTCAGACCACCCAGAAAAAGATCATGTTATTTGCACTTTTGCCTGTCAGTGCGTCTGACTGCCGGACTACAAAGCCGCGATTAGATGAAAGGTAATCTTTGCTGGATTCTTACATATGTTGTGAGGATGCCGTATTCCTTTACATCCATCCACAGAGAGGCCAAACAATTGAAGTAAGTTATTCAGAAGCATCTGACCTTCATCAGAGTTGCCCCTGCAGCGTTTGAAGGGGACACCGGGGGGGGGGGGGGTCTAGGCCTCTGTATTTCCGGCCACCTTTAAGCTTTTTGAAAGGTATCAGAACTCTGCTCCTAATTAGGCCTCTTTTCGGAGATGTTTTCCGTTTTTTAGCGCAATAAATTATCATGACTTTTTTTTAAGAAGCCTTGAAGCAAAACGATGAAACAAAATAACCTTCCAAATGTTATATCACAACATTTTGCGCTCCGCTGCTCTCCTCGACTTTACAGAAAATCCAATAAATATGTTTAGCTAAACGGGGGAAGGCAAATTAAGGCCTAGTTTGACTTGAAATGGGAGAGGAGGATTTTTTGTTTTAGTCTTCGGTGGAACACGAGAGCCGTTGGGCGCGGCACGTGCACGTGCGCGCGCATGGGAGCCAGGTGATGACTCACTGAAAGCTTAATGATATTCCGGAGCCCGCAGAGTTTCCTGCCATGACTTACAACATACTTCACTGTCTCCCCAGGTGAGCGGCAGTGGCGAGATGTTAATGCACACAGAATCGCAGCCGCGTATAGATAAATCTCGCAGCCCTGTCTGCTGTTTCCCATTTTTCTTTTTTTTCCGGCGAGGAGCGGAGAAGCCTCTGATGTCGGCAAAAGCCGTAATTTTATGAAACAGCTGTAATCCCGCTGACATTAATACCTCTAGTATGGCGGGAGCTTTTACTCAGGGCATACTTCAAATAAATGTCGTATTATCAGCATCTTGAAGTAACAGACGTTCTTATCACAGTATGCGGCCACTGCTGAAAGATCTCTGCTAATTTATTTTATTTTTCTCCCTTGCACAGGAGCCACAATCTTGACAAATCTTGGCGGTGATGTCAGTACTATGCCCAGAGTAGGGAGAATTCACAGATTTAAAGGGGGGTGAAACTCCAGATTAACTGAAAAAAATAATACAAAAAATCATTCATCATATAAAATTACTAATTTAGCTTACCTATCCCTTTGTTTTTAGTGTTCACTGACCCAGAGCCGTTTTTTTTAGAAAAGACACTCCAGGCAAAGGCCTGGAGTGCCATTTGCTCCCAGGGGCACCACTTCACTTGCCACTACCACGGACGATCGATGTGATCATCTGCAGTGGCAGTAGCAGCTCCCTATCTTCTTTTTTACAGCCTCGTCAGTGTGACGTGTGTATCCAGGTTGCCCCGCCCCCCCATGTTCTCCAGTGACACCCCTGGTGGGTTTTGCACGGTGCACCCCTCAGCTATTCTACTATTTCACTATATCAGCCCTTTTATGTATTTTTGTTACATATTTTTGTATAAAAAAAAAATACATGCAAAGTATTATAACATATAGTATGAGTATGGGGGAGAAAGAGGGGAGGGGCACAGGGTTTTTTGCCTGAGGTAATAAATAGGTCAGAAACGGCCCAGTACTGACTGATTTAGGAGAAATTTATATTTATATTAGGTGAAATATTTCTGCTGGTTTTCATCTTTACCATTTCTCTGTGATGCCAAAAGTGACATCACTTCTGTCCTTTCCTTTCTTTTTCAACTCAGGCACAATATTAATTTTTCCTCCATACTGCCAAGGTATGCTTACTGTCCCTCCTGCAGCAAATACCACCTAGCCAACAGGCTTACATCACTGTGTAAACTCTGCAAGGGGAGGGTGGACTAAATTTCATAGTGTCCTTGTCTTATCTGGAATAGGGATCTTTCTGTTATTTGCATGTTGAGATAAGCTTGGCTAAAAAAAGAAAACCTTCCCACAATCTCCCTGGCTTAGATCCTCACCCCACTACAAAGCTATGCTGCACAATGAAGACCAAAAAAAGCCGTGTGCACTGAAAGTCGTGGTCAGCTCTATACTCCCTCCAACCCCCGGCCCACAGGTCATAACAAAAGTCCAGATAAAACACAACACAGCTAAGAGCAAAGAGGACTATGTGGGAAAATGGAGGAGTGAAATAAAACAGTCACAAAAGCTAACCATATACCAGTCTCTACAAAGAGAATATAAAATGGCCCCTTACCTGGGAAAAGCTGCAAAACTCCCAAGCAGGGGGGGACTGGGACCTTTTGGCCTGGGGAAAAAACAAACAAACTAGAGGCCCGTTTTCACGGCAGTCCCAGCCCAAATGACATCACACATGTGCCCCACGTGCTATATGCCGGTAGTCACGTGGGAAATACAGCAAGGACACTCGAGGGAGAGCATGACAGGTAAAGTATAAATGCACTGGCTCCGGGGGGCACATAATACATTTTGTGTTACAATGGTTGGGGTTTCTATCTCTTTCACAAGTCCTGCAAGCAGCCCTTCTGGAGTCTAGGGACTGTCTGCAAGCAGCCCTTCTGGAGTCTAGGGACTGTCTGCAAGCAGCCCTTCTGGAGTCTAGGGACTGTCTGCAAGCAGCCCTTCTGGAGTCTAGGGACTGTCTGCAAGCAGCCCTTCTGGAGTCTAGGGACTGTCTGCAAGCAGCCCTTCTGGAGTCTAGGGACTGTCTGCAAGCAGCCCTTCTGGAGTCTAGGGACTGTCTGCAAGCAGCCCTTCTGGAGTCTAGGGACTGTCTGCAAGCAGCCCTTCTGGAGTCTAGGGACTGTCTGCAAGCAGCCCTTCTGGAGTCTAGGGACTGTCTGCAAGCAGCCCTTCTGGAGTCTAGGGACTGTCTGCAAGCAGCCCTTCTGGAGTCTAGGGACTGTCTGCAAGCAGCCCTTCTGGAGTCTAGGGACTGTCTGCAAGCAGCCCTTCTGGAGTCTAGGGACTGTCGAAAACTTTTCAACTTAGACAATATCTTATGTAGCTGTGCACATGCAGTTAACAATGGTGAGAGACCAGACTGATTTTTTCCCACGGACAATGCAGGCAAGTCTCTGTTCTGTATCATGCTGTGTATATTTACTAGCTTGCCCGCCCTGCAATTGGGCATTTATTTCCCTTATTCAGCCTAGTGTTTCACATTGCCTTATACATAAACCTGAATTCACCAGGCACAGTGCCAGCCCTAAAACATTAAATGAGAGGCAGCCTGGGGGGAAATCTCCCCCCTTCCCCCCTGGCCAGTCCTCCCCTGCTCTCAAGAGAGGAAAATCCTGAGTGTCTACAGACTGAGTGCTCACAACCTTGAAATAGAGTCTGGGAGACAGACGTACAAACCCAGGGAGGAGAGACTATGCTAACACCGTGAGCAGAAGACCGTTGAGGATGAAAGCCACTTCCTGCTGCACTGCCCCAAATATACTACAACCAGGGACACTTACTTTAAGAAATTGTTGGAACTATTCCCAGACTTTCTCACACTAGAAGATGAGAGAAAAACATATATCCTACTGGGAGAAGAGGAATCCACAGTGACAATTGCTGCACACTATGTCAGAGCATGCCACAGACTGACAGGAGGAATCCGCAGTGACCATCACTGCACAGTGCACACTACATCACAGCATGCCACAGGCTGATAGGAGGAATCCATAGTGACAATCACTGCACACTATGTCACAGCATGCCACAGACTTAGATGAGGAATCCACAGTGACAATCGCTGCACACTATGTCACAGCATGCCACAGACTGAGAGGAGGAATCCACAGTGACAATCACTGCACACTATGTCACAGCATGCCACAGACTGAAAGGAGGAATCTACAGTGACAATCGCTGCACACTATGTCACAGCATGCCACAGACTGAGAGGAGGAATCCACAGTGACAATCGCTGCACACTATGTCACAGCATGTCACAGATTGAGAGGAGGAATCCACAGTGACAATCCCTGCACACTACATAACAGTATGACACAGACTGAGAGGAGGAATCCACAGTGACAATCACTGCACACTACGTCACAGCATGCTACAAACTGAGAGGAGCATAACGGAACTGTAAACCTAAAAATGTCCACAGACGGCTTAGCCATTGTCCCCCTACCCCATCCTTTAAATCTCTCTCTCTCTCTTATATATATATATATATATTATTCATTGAATATGTAAACCCAGTAGCTAACCTGAGTAGTACAGCGATTATTTCAACTTTACTGATACTGGTGCTTTACTTATTGTAACTTAATTATTAAAATTGCTTATCACAGGTGGGGAGTGGGACATCTTTACTAGTTATGATCGAACACCTAGATGTTCGGGCTAGGTTCGGCTGACGTCATCCAGCCCGCCTGTCCCTCCCGGCACCAGGGGGCGCTGATCCTCCCGATGGGCAGCGGTGGCCTGCGAGGGGGGGGCAGGCCGGCTCTGGGGAGGACCGGTGCCCCCTGGAGGGAGGGAGGGGGAAAGGAGGGGGAAGGCGGGCTGGATGATGTCAGCCGAACCTAACCCGAACATCTAGGTGTTCGATCATCACTAGTCTTTACCGCTAGCCGCATCTCTGTGGAATGTTTGTTTAGAATTGAGCAAGTCAGCAGAAACATCACTGGGAGGGCGGAGCTCCGCTTTCCTTCAGCCCGTAGGCAAATGGAATGGGAATTGAATTCATTTTAGAACTGGGTCAAATGTTCCTCCTGTTGATTGGGATGAAAACCGAAACTGCGAACAAATTGCATTAAACTTGCTTGCAAGTTGGAAAGTGTCCACGTATGATTGACCATGTGGAGTGTTAATGAACCAACGCAAGCGTCCAATGAACACAGGAAGTAGTAAGAGGTCCTGTCTCGCTGTCTTGCTGTATGTGGTGCACTTGTAGAGTGATTTAGCGATAATCTACGTGGCCTTCAGCACTTTATTAATGTAGAATGATTGAAGATTTTGTATCATGTAATAGCTTGCAGAAGTCGTCTTTGCGTCGGTCCCCAGAGCTCGCTGCGCTTTGCATTCAGCCGTACAGAACAGGGCCCGATGAATTTCGCTTTGCGGCAATGTCATCCTGGTACCATCGTGGCCGGCCGCTGGCTTCTGGTAATTGAGCGAATTCTTGGGAGAGACACCTATATGTTTTACAAGGGGAAAGCAAAAAAAGTGAACGCGGAGGAGCTGAGGTACTGAAAGTAGGACACTGAGAAATAGGTTTTCCCATTCATTCTCCAGCCTGCACCGAAAATGTGAAACATACTCAAAGGGTAACTAGAAACATTCTTAAAGAGAAACTGCGACCAAAAATGTAACTTTTTCCCAATCAGTAGCTGATACCCCCTTTTACATGAGAAATCTATTCCTTTTCACAAACAGACCACCAGGGGGCGCTGTATGACTGATATTAGTTTCAAAAGCACTTAGTGAATAGCAGTTTCTCTGCCCAACTGCCAAAATAGTGTGCAGTGAGCATGAAGGCTGGTCAGCAACATTGTATAAATGCTTTTCAGGGAGTGTCTTTATAAAGAATAAAAGCCTTGCTGAGAATCTCCATGAAGATATGGACTAGTTCATATCCTGTCAGTTCTGTCAGATTTCTACTACCTACATGAAGTAACAGCAACATAGGAGAGAAGTAATTTATGGCTCATTTTACTCTGGAAGAGCAATACTTCTTATTTGTTTATGTTTTCATTTATTTTACATTTTACAATTTTTCGTGATCGTGTCCCTTTAAAGTGGACCTGAACTCTTGACCAGGACAGAAGGAAACAGAGAGAAATGTACCCTGCATGTATTTAGAGAGTTTAGCCTGTCTAATCCCCCCTCATCTGTGACTAATCACCACCGTAGTTTGATCTCAGTTGTGTTAGCTGGCTGCCATGGCAGAGCAGATAATTTGTAAACACAGAATGTTAATCCTATGTCAGCTTCCATGAAAGCAGGAAGTGGAAACACTGCAGATTTATTGCAGGATGTGTATCAGCTGTAACAAAAGAAATATTTTTCTTTAAAGATTTTTATGCTTTTGCTTATCTTTTAGAGTATGGAGGAAGTTCAGGTCCGACTGACTGATTGGATCTTCTTGTAGTCCAAGGGACCCTCAGAAATCTTCTCCAGCACCACAATTGGAAAGCATCAATTTAAAAGTGCTCCACCTACCTTAAAGAGACTCTGAAGCCTCTTTAAAAATCAGTTTTTAGCTCTTATTTATGTAAAAGGGGCACTACAGCGAAAAACTGTAAAATTAAAAATCTGTGCAAACATACAAATAATAAGTACATTTTTTTCCAGAGTAAAATGAGCCATAAATTACTTTTCTCCTATGTTGCTGCCACTTACAGTAGGTAGTAGAAATCTGACAGAAGCGACAGGTTTTGGACTAGTCCATCTCCTCATGGGGGATTCTCAGCATGGCTTATATTCTTTATAAAGATATTCCCGAAAAGGGATTTAAACAATGATTCTGGCCAGCTTCCCTGCTCGCTACACAGTTTTTTGGCAGTTGGACAGAGCAAATGCCGTTCACTAAGGGCTTTTGAAAATAAAAGTATCCCTGAGAGTCCCCTATAAAGAGATGGACTAGTCCAAACCCTGTCGCTTCTGTCAGATTTCTACTACCTACTGTAAGTGACAGCATTATAGGAGAAAAGTCATTTATGGCTCATTTTACTCTGGAAAAAAATGTACTTCTTATTTGTCTATGTTTGCACATATTTTAAAAATGTTACAGTTTTTTGCTGTAGTGCCCCTTTAAGGATCTATGCCCGACGTAAAACGCAGATATCCGGCGGCCGAACGAGGGTTTTATCCCCCTCAAATCCCCAGGGCAAAAATTCACGACTTTCTTGATCGTGGATTTTGCTGCCCATGGAGGCAGAGCTTTGTGCTGCTGTAGCTCCGCCTCCATGCGTGTCAATCCACCGCTGATCGCCGCCTCTCTCAGTGAAAGAACACTGAGAGGGGCGGGGAGAGGCGGCGATCAGCGGGATTGATGTGAGGAGAGGCAGAGCTACTGCAGAAAGCTCTGCCTCTACCAGGAAATGCTGCCCCGTTTTTGCTCTGGTTTTATCACCCTCAAATCCCCAGGGCAAAAACGGGTGATCATTTCCTGGAGGAGGCAGAGCTTTCTGCAGTAGCCCTGCCTCTCCTCGTATCAATCCCCGCCTCTCCCCGCCCCTCTCAGTCTTCTTTCACTGAGAGAGGCGGAGATCGGCGGTGGATTGACGCGCATGGAGGCGGAGCTACAGCGGTAAGCTCCGCCTCCATGGGCAGCAAAATCCACGATCAAGGAAGTCATGAATTTTTGCCTTGGGGATTTTTTGAGGGTGATAAAACCCTCGTTCGGGATATCGGCGTTTTAGGTCAGGCGTAGATCCTTAAAGAGAGTCTGGAGAAAGAATAAATCTCGCTTCAGAGCTCATAGTTAGCAGGGGCATGTGTGCCCCTGCTAAACCGCCGCCATCGCGCCGCTAAACGGGGGTCCCTTCACCCCCAAATCCCCTCTGTACAGCGGGGGAGGGCTTCTGCATTGGGGCAGGGCTAACCGCCGCAGCCCTGCCCCACGCGCGTCTGTCAGCGCGTATCTCCGCCTTTCCCCCGCCCCTCTCAGTCTTCCTTCACTGAGAGGGGCGGGGGAGAGGCGGAGATCCGCCGCTGATAGACGCGACTGGAGGCCGGGCTGCAGCCGTTAGCCCTGCCTCCAGGAAGAGGAAATATACGACCAAGTTGGTCGTTGATTTTGCAGGAGGGGGTTTGGGGGGTGAAGAGACCCCCGTTTAGCCGCGGGATAGCGGCGGTGTAGCAGGGGCACACATACCCCTGCTAACTATGAGCTCTGAAGCGAGATTTATTCTCGCTTCAGAGTCTCTTTAACATAAATAAGAGCTAAAAACTGATTTTTAAAGAGGCTACAGAGTCCAACTCTCACAGCCATACATGACTACTGACTACTAACGGACCTTTGTTGGTAAGCTGACATCTCTGCTTTTTATTTCATTGTCCAAGTTGAGCCAGTTTCATATCTCCCAACTGTCCCTCCATGCCTCTCTCTTCCTCATTTGTCCTCTTTCAGGACTGGTGTACAGATCTGAGTAAATATATGTATTTTTTCTACTTAAAAAATGTGTTTAATTGACTCTAAACTTTATTCCCATTTCATAAATTGAAATATCTCTTATTTTCAAATGTTACTATGGAGGAAAATGACCCAGGATAGAAAGGACCAGCGTGGTTTGAATTATAAAACAACATATTTTTCTATAAAATCTTTATGGTATGCGTGACTAGGGTGTGCTGGGGGCGTGATTAGGGGTGCGGCAGGGGTGTGGCTTAAATGTCCCTCTTTCTAATCTCAGAATGTTGGTAGGTATGCAGTTTTACTACCGCCATGTAGAATGATATCTTACCTTTACAATCTGTTCATAGTAATCTAAATCTGTTGGTCCTCATATAACATAGTAGCAGTAAAATCATTGGCCAATCAAAATTGTGTATTTTTTTAGGTTATTATGCTGTTGCTTATTTTTTAGAGCATAAAGGAAGTTCTGAGTTCAGGTCCGCTTTTAATGCTTTTGCTGACTGAACAATGTTGTGAGTGTTGAGTCCTCCTTGCAGAATAGCGGTGGAATTCAGCTTGTGTTGTGGCCCAGTGTGTTGGAGCAGTAGTTTCTCACCAGCAGCCTAGATATCATTCATCAGTGCCAGTCCCTGCAGTCAGAGGATCCTATGTAATCTTGTGTTATCTCCAAAAGATAAGACAGCTCCTGTAAACTCAGCGCTATCTGAGGAGGATGAGCATAGCAAGCATGCATGGCGGAGAGGAGAGAATGATGGTTTCAGCCTGTTTACCCATCCACCTTAACGAAAATTACTATTTGTTATATAGAATGTTAAAAATGTACAGGGCAAGAACAGGCACATGTCAAAGAAAAATGTAAATGGTAAATTCACACAATGCGTGTTGTGGTAATCTGGCTATAATTTATGCATAGCAGCGCACCATATACATACAGTCGTTTGTATAGAAAAGGACCCCTATTTTTCAAAATCTTAACATTATATTATTGTACTGCTTCACTGTCTGATATGCACAAAAGATACAAGCTCCCTCACATTTTCTATGGCACAACATAGCAGGGGCATAACTAGAAATCCCCGGGCCCCCCTGCAAAAAAAAATCTGCAACCCCCCCCCCTCCCTAAGGCCCACTCAGGGACTTTTGGGGGGCAGGAGGGGTCGCAACATAAGAGGAGGGCGTGGCCGCAGATTGGTGGGGAGGGGGGGCATTCCCCCCCCTCCCTCACCTTGGGCTCTCCTCTCAGCGCTCCCCTCCTGCAATCTGTAGTGACAGCGGGCAGCGGCAGCAGGCTGAACACATACCTCCTTCGCCCCGGAGATCTCCCATCAGTAAGTGCTTCATGTCACTTCCTCTGTAAACAGGAAGTGACATGAAGCTCTTAGACATTGGAGACCTCCGGGGCGAAGGAGGTATGTGACCTGCCTGCCGCCGCCCGCTGTCACTACAGATTGCAGGAGGGGAGCGCTGAGAGGAGAGCCGAAGGTTCTCTGCAGCCAATCTGCAGCCACGCTCTCCTCTTATGTTGCGACCCCTCCTGCACCCCAAAATGTCCCTGAGCGGGCCCTCGGGGGGCCCCGGGCCCCCCCACCGGGGCAGGGGTCGCATCCCCTATTTTTTTACGCCGTGGACCATAGTAAATGGTTCCACCTGTGATAAGCTGTAATCATTTTTGATTAGTTCAGCATAGCAGTAGCTATTCCCTGGGCATTCCAGTACTTGGCAGTGCAACTGAAAGCAAACCATCAGCTATGTGTGGCAAAGCACTATTGAAGGGTCTCAAGAACATTTTAGCTTAGACTTTTTGCATTCATTTCTTTTGAGGATGGTTAGTAGACATATTTTTTCACTAATTATGTGAAAATGAGTGCAAAAAATGTCTTTTGAGTACACTCAAGGGAAATGAGTGTAAAGATTCTAAGCAAAAATGCAAACATTCTCAGCATAATTATTTAGGCATGTGAGCTGAGACATTCAACTTAAAATTGTGAAATTCAGAAGTGAGGGCTTATTCACAGCTAGGGCGTTTTGCGCTTTTTATACATTTATACCCATGCTAAACAGTTTGCACGGCTTTGTGAATCAAGCCCTCTGTATTTATTAATTTCCGGGTGAAAGAGTTCACTTCCTGACTAACCTCAGGCAGTGAAAAAGCTAATTGCTCTGCAGAAACTCCTACAAAAGGGCTTTGTACAAAATCGTAGCGCGCAGTGGAGCGCCAGGAGGGGGAAAAAACACACACAAATTTGAAAATCACTGGTGTCAGCGATTTCGATTTTAGATGTGAACAAGGCCTAAAAGAGGAAATGTCATGAATTCTGTGCATCCATAATCACCGTCCAACTGACAAGCTCTCTAAAGAGCTGGAAAATATTCCACAGTTAAAGAGGAACTCCAGTGAAAATAATGTAATAAAATAAGTGCTTCATTTTTACAATAATTATGTATAAATGATTTAGTCAGTGTTTGCCCATTGTAAAATATTTCCTCTCCCTGATTTACATTCTGACATTTATCACATGGTGACATTTATACTGCTGGCAGGTGATATCACTGGAAGTAGCTGCTGCTTCCTTTTTTTGGCAGTTGGAAACAGCTGTAAACAGCTATTTCCCACAATGCAACAAGGTTCACAGACAGGAAACTGCCAGAAGTACCTTGGTCCTCCGAGTTTCTTGTGGGAGGGGTTTCACCACATTATCAGCCATACAGCGCCCCCTGATGGTCTGTTTGTGAAAAGGAATAGATTTCTCATCAGCTACTGATTGGGATGAAGTTCAATTCTTGGTTACGGTTTCTCTTTAAGATGTGCAAAGTTGGTATCGAAGTTTCCCCAAGTTGTAAAAAGAGCAAAAGTGGTTCCACAAAATACTGACACAGCAGTATTAAAAAGGCGCTGTAGTGACATATATTAGAATATAGCAAATTATTCAGGATACCCACTTTCACATTAATAATCCTGATTTCAGCATCAGAAACACTTCCTATGTGCATATATTAAATATAGCTCCGCCCTCCCAGTGATGTCACAGCCTGGGCTGTTCACTTATGTGGAATTCTCCTTCCATTGCATTCTGGGTGACCAGGTGTTGTTTCTACTGTTTTCTGAACACACAATAAAAAAACATTCTGCAGTGATGTACCTGCCAGCAGTGAAGCTGATAACACCTGTGATAAATTTAAAGAGACTCTGAAGCCTCCAAAAAATGTGGAGGGTGCACGCGCACACTAACTGGCAGCAGCGGCAGCATGAAGAGACCTAGAGCCCGTTTTTAAACGGGCTTAGGTCGACTAGTGATTTATAAAGTGTAACTGTCGGGCATAAAATAAAAAAATCAGTTCTCTATTTTTATCTGGTAAACAAATAATAAGGATGCTAACCAGGCAATCCAAAAGATAAAAAATCTCTTTTAATTTTATTATCAATACAATATTATTTATCAGGTACCCTGGCTCTTATTTGGTACATCTGCTGCAAAAGAGAAGTTGCAGTACAGGCTGTTTTTTTTTTTCTTCATTACTTTCCTCCCCTCAGACATAACTAATGCAGCCTGATTGGCTGAAGTTCTTTTCACACTCGTTTTCCCCTCCCACACCTCTGTTCCTCTCTGATTGGCCAATATTTCTTGTGCTGAGAAGCTGAGAAAGTGACTCAGCTGAAATCCGATCCATACACATAAACCAGGTCTGCAAAGTGGCACAATGATTTGTGAGGATGCACTTCTTACTGCAGAGCTGTGTGGGAGTGTCTGTAAGACTGGAGGAGGGCGGGAAATGCATACACAAACAGGCAGAGGAGAGGAAACAGAGTAAGGGAGGAAATGACATCAGGATTGGCTTCAGACACAGGGATTCCAAAATGGAAACTGACAGAAACTGAATTCTCTTTATTTACTTTATAAAACTCACTGAAATCAAAATGTGGACAGGGCATGAGGGCAATACATATGTTATGCAAGTAGAGCATGTATTTATCTACTAATATATTTTTTTCTGAGATAGTATGGCTGACCGCTCCTTAACCTATTTTGGTTCCTGGACGTAGAAACTACGTCCAGGAACCATGCGCACTACCGCGCGGTCCCGCTGGCCAATCGCGCGCGTGCACGCGCACTCCCGGCCGCGGATTTGGTAGCCACGGAATCAATGTATCGGGCTATGGTGCCCGATCACTGATTCCTCTCCCCCGCTGAAAAAGCGACAGCTTCTCTCGGATGCTTCGCTTTTTCTGGCCGTTCCCTCCCCGAGGCGTCACTCTAAGCGTGTGTTACGCTTAGAGTGACGTCATGTAAACAAACTCATGGCCGCCATCTTGTGGCCAAAAAATAAAACTACAACAAAAAGTAAAAAAAATTAAAATCAACACACATTTACATTAAAAAAAACTTTGGTTTACATCCCACCCTCCCAAAAATACCCAAATAAAATGTTTAATACAACAAAAAACAAAAAACATTACAATAAAAAAAAAACATGTAAATATTTACCTAAGGGTCTAAACTTTTTAAATATCAATGTAAAGATGAAATATTTCTATATTTTTTTTATTTTAAACTTGTAAATAGTGATAGATGCAAAACGGAAAAAAATGCACCTTTATTTCCAAATAAAATATTGTCGCCATACATTGTGATAGGGACATAATTTTAACGATGTAATAACCGGGACATATGGGCAAATACAATACCTGAGTTTTAATTATGGAGGCATGTATTATTTTAAAACTATAATGGCTGAAAACTGAGAAATAATGATTTTTTTCTGTTTTTTCTTATTCTTCCTGTTAAAATGCATTTACAGTAAAGTGGCTCTTAGCAAAATGTACCCCCCAAAGAAAGCCTAATTGGTGGCGGAAAAAACAAGATATAGATCAGTTCATTGTGATAAGTAGTGATAAAGTTATAGGCTAATGAATGGGAGGTGAACATTGCTCAAGTGAAAACGACGGAACGCGAATGGGTTAAGCTTTATATTTAGCAAAGTTTCTCTTTAAAGCTAATGGGAATCGATATTTGAATTAAAAAAAAGTCAGATACTCACCTAAGGAGAGGGAAGGCTCGGTCCTAATGAGCCATCCCTCTCCTCTCCCGGTGCTCCCGGTGCTGCGCTGGCTCCTCCGTTCGCATCCGCAACCACGGGGACTTCAGAAGTGTTCAGGAGCCAAGTCCTCCCGAAGACAGGCGGCGCATAGAGGATGCGCGCGTGCGTGCGCAGTGTTATTGCGGCCCGTCTTCGGGAGCACTAAGGCTCCCGAAGCATTTCCGAAGCCTCCCTTCGGCCGGGAGACAGTGGTATTTGACCGAAACGGTCGAATACCGCTACAGGGGAGCCAGGACAGCAGCGGGGACCGGGAGATGAGAGGGAATGCTCTATGGGACCCAGAGCCTCCCTCTCCTTAGGTGAGTATCTGACTTTTTTATTTATACAGGTTCCCGTTCACTTTAACACTTATACGCTAAGGATTAGAAAGGATATTGAATTTTTGCAGAAGGTGAAGCGAGTTTCCCATTTATCTGTGTAATAAAAAGTAAAGTAACCTCCATGTTGAGAAAGTGACAAATTATTTTTAACATGTAAGAGAGAGGATTAAGGGCCCGTTCAGACTACAAAATGCGGACCGCAACGCGTACGAACGCACGCATGTCCGCGTTCGTATGCGTTGCGTGGCTGATCCCATCACTGAAAAGTGAATGGGACAGCCGCGCGTTTTTGTAAAATCTGCGTGCAGCATGCGTTCCCGGACCGCACAGGTCCGGAACACATGCAGCGTGAACATCAGACATTGCACTCTATGCAATGTCTGATGTCGTGCGTTTTGGCCACCTGCACGCGTTTTCAAAACGCGGCTGGAAACGCGTGCAGTGTGAACGGGCCCTTAGTGAGATGGATCATTTATAGTAAATGGATTTTAAGCCATCTTTGGAGAGAGCACACAATGCAATTATTACTGGAAGGTGCTCCAAAAAATTGGTACTGAATGAATAATAAGTATTCAGAGATAACTGGCTTACCTCACAAAAGGGGGCAATGCCTATATTCAGAAATACATTTAATAATCATCAGACACTTGAATGACAATGTGTTTCGTGGAACACAGTCCGCTTCATCAGATCAAATGAAAAACAGTGTCTAAAATAAAATAAAAAAAACAGTGTAGGCACCTACTGACCTACTGGTTCTGCAACCAACCTTTTGTGAGTACCTTTACTACTTATTACAATTCTGAGTCATTTTTTTTTTACATACTACACTTATACTTGTTTACTGGAATGTACTTGGACTTCCTTGGTCATCACACACCCCACAAAGCAATTATTCAACCACCAAATGGAAGGCTCTCCAATTAAACTTTGAAAAGCACAAGTCAGGCGTGCCCTGCATGAATAAAAAAACCCTAAAAACAATATCCAAAGCAGAGGCAGTGTTGGGTTTACCTCTCCTGAAGAAGCAGACCAGAACTGGAAAAAATGTAATCGGGATACAGAGGCGCCAGAAGAATAGGTAAAAATGTCTAAAACGTTTAAAATTTATGGAGGCAGTGGTGGACTTACCTCCTCCAAACACACACAACATATGCCAACAAAGTTTAGCCGAACAAAGTTATTTACATACTCCAGGGGAAAATGCAATGCGTTTTGCAGGTATGACCCCGCTTCATCAGGAAATAGGTAGGAGTAGGTACAGTGCAGGTCTGTAGCTGGGCCAAGCGCCTCTGTCATGCTTTTAAAATCGCATGCGTTTTTAATTGCAAGGTCTTTTAAAAAATCATGAAAATGGTGAAGACCTGTACACACTGGTGCGATGAGATTTTTCTATTTTCATGAAGGCCTAGCGATTTAAAAATCACATGCAATTTGAAAAACGTAGTGCAAGCGCAGCAATGTGTACAGGCCCTGAAGTTAGATGGTCATCTAAAAGAAGGGAAGGTTCTGGATGCCTTAGAGCCTCCCCGGTCCTCCCTCGGTGTCCTCTTGTTCCAATCTCTCGCCATCTGCATCTCGGGGTCTCCTCATGCATAGTATGGAGTGGACTTCCCAGGAAGGCTCTAAGGTAGGGGTGTCAAACTCAAATACAAAGTGGGCCGAAATTGTACACTGGGACCTAGTGGCGGGCCAAGTTCCTCCCTTATGAGGTTCCCTAGTGACTAATGTCCCCTTCCCTCCCCTATACAGTTCCCTCATATTTAGTGCCCCCCCCCCCTTCTTCCCCTATACAACTCCCTGGTGTCTACTGGCTTCCTCCCTCCCCTCTACTGTTACCAGGTGTCCCCCTCCAACCAGGGGCATAACTAGAAATCACTGGCCCCCCCTGCAAAATTTTGGGTTGGGCCCCTTTCCCTGCACACTGAATAGGGACTGTCTACAAATATTTGTCTACACAACTTTCTATGATTCATTATCAGTGGCTCTGCAGATACAGTCGTTAGAACAATTGTGCAGAGAGCAGAATGTTTTTTCTCTCCTTGCCCTTAGTTGTTAGTCTCTCAGGCCCCCTGTAGCTTATGCCCCCCCCCCCTGCAGCTGCATCCCTTGCAGGGTCTATTGTTACGCCCCTGCCTCCAACCCCTATACAGTTCCCTGGTGTCTCGTGGCACTCTAGCTTCCCTGGTGGTATAGAGTAGACCAAAGAAAATGCAAAGTGGGGAAACCCCTTGAGGGCCAAATTTAATGGCTCTGAGGGCCAGATTTGGCCCGCGGGCCGGAGTTTGACATGTATGCTTTAAGGGATCCATCTTTGGTGTATGTCTAACTTTTTTGTATTAGGATGTTGCAATTTAATAAAGGGAAGCCTCTGCAATGTAAAAGCTTCCCCTGTCCTCCTTCACTGGCCTTCAAGCGTTATGTCTCCCGAAAGACTGCTGAGCAGGACCAGATCGGACTACGCTTTCACCTTTGAAGTGTGAGCAGGTCTGTGCTACCTCGGGGTCCCACTGCTGAAACAGCCTGTAGGTATGAGGGCGGGGTTAACCTCTGCAGGATCCGGAAGCTTCTCTCTCCTAAGGGGAGTAGCTAACTTTTTTTTTACTAATAAACATCAGTTTTTTGCTTTTATGCAAATTGCATGAATCTTGGAATCGGACATTACATTTGCATCACATTAAAATGAGCAGCATCTTGGTGACCCTCTATTAATTATAATACGGAAAGTGTCATCTTGATTCAATTTTTTTTTTAAAAAAAAGGCAAAATGATTTCCGGCACTGAACTCACCATCCCCAAACTCTTCCGGCCACTAAAAACGTGTTTGTCGTTGTGGTTCTGGAACTGGGCTTTTTTGGGGGCGCCCACACTGCAAACTGAATTCCCTAAGGCACTTTATTGACCTGAGGAAGCGAGCAGAGACCCGAGAAACGCGTTGTCTTTTTTAATTGTTCTTGAACAAGCCTTACCTGATCTAAACCCTAGTTTTTCTGGGTTGGTTCATCTGGAGAGGTAACATACCTCATGTATTTATTAATATCTTTATTACATATACTCTAGAGTA
Source organism: Hyperolius riggenbachi (assembly GCF_040937935.1). Taxonomy (NCBI): domain Eukaryota; kingdom Metazoa; phylum Chordata; class Amphibia; order Anura; family Hyperoliidae; genus Hyperolius; species Hyperolius riggenbachi. Next base: position 7,720,172 of record NC_090655.1, on the reverse strand, counting down.
CCCAAGCAGCTCGGGGTGACCCAAAACACTAGGAATGTTTAGGGGGATAAAAGAGACCAAAAAGCCCTCCTACTAATAAGCAATGCTTAGAGTGATTTGCTTTCTTAAAACAGAAGGAAATTTGCAATAATTCAGCTGTAAGTGACCATTTGTGGTTACCTACAATGCACCAGTACTCATTATGCAAATGATCTCTTTTCGCCCCTGTAAGCCAGACAAGCATCCAGAACCGCTGGTGTCTAGCAAGCCTATAGCTTTAAATATTACACAGCCACACCAACCCCGCATGCAGACGGCCTGTTTCAGGGTTTTGGCCCTCATGGCAGTGATTGATATGGCTGTATGAGATTGGGCTTGGATCAGTACAACAGAGTAACCAAGCAGCTCGGGGTACCCCAAACCACTAGGAATGTATAAGGGATAAAAGAGACCGAAAAGCCCTCCTACTAATGCTTGGTAGCATTGCTTGGTAAAATTTGCCTTCTTAAAACACAAGGAGATTTGCAATAATTCAGCTGTGAGGCCCAGTGCACAACAAAACCGCTAGCAGATCCTCAAAACGCTAGAGGTTTTGGGAGCGGATTTCAGAGCGATTCTAGGCATGTATAGAGAGGTTTTCTAAACATGCCTAGCGTTTGGAGCGTTTTTGTGAAGCAGATTACAAATATATTGTTACAGTAAAGCCGTTACTGAATAGCTTCTGTAACAAAAACGCATGAAAAACCGCTCTGATGTAGCGTTTTCCAGAGTTGTTTGCGCTTTTCTTATACTTTACATTGAGGCAGAAACGCTTCTGCAAACCGCAAATGTGCAGCAGGAGGCACGTTTTCGGTTCGCTAAAAACCTCAAACCGCCGGTGTGCACCATCTGTAACTTCAGCCTGTGCTTCAGCCACATAACATCTCAAAAATTGTTCCATTGACTGATTGACCCTCTCCGTTTGCCCATTGGTCTGTGGGTGGTAGCCTGACGAGAATGACAGCTCCATGCCCATTTGATGACAAAATGCCCTCCAAAATCCAGACACAAATTGGACTCCCCTATCTGACACAATGTTTTCCGGAATGCCATGCAGCCGGAAAACGTGAATGATGAACAATTCGGCCAGTTCCTGAGCCGAGGGGAGTGCTTTCAGGGGCACAAAATGGGCCATTTTGCTAAAGCGGTCGACTACCACCCAAATGACCGACATGCCTTCAGACCTGGGCAATTCCCCCACAAAATCCATGGACAGGTGGGTCCATGGCTCACTCGGGGTGGGCAAAGGCTGTAACCTTCCCACAGGTGCGGGCATACGTATGTCATCACTAGGCGGGGATCGCACCTCATCAACTGACGTCTGGAGGGTTCGCACAGAGCCTGATAGGGCATCAATTAATGCTTTGTGCTGGCCCAGTGCTTGATGGATGTTATCCACCGAAGTGGCAAGCACACCCAGAGGGTCAGCGCGTGCGTCCATCTGTTATTTGGTCTGGCGTTCTGTAACGAACGGTGTAGCACAGAGAGGATCTGATTACCGGTGATCTGCAGTATCACGGGGAATACAGATGTATACCAGATTATATGTGATCTGCAGTATCACCGATAATCCGATATACTAGCTAACCTCTGTTCACCTGAGTAGAGTGTAGTGTTTGGTGTAACAGTAACACAGAGGACTAAGCCTCAGTGCAGCAAGGAGTACTTCACAGATTCCTTCCGCAGACCTGAGCTCTCCAAGACGGGAGGAGTCAGACTGACAGTAGGAAGGCTGATCTGAAAGTGACACTCTGGAGAAGGTGTCACTGACAGGACGGGGAACCGCCTCCAACAGTGAGGCCGGTTCTCGAGGTCGGACAAGCCAGGTCGTACACACACGGACAGATTACGTACAGTATCGTAAAGCAAAGGCGGAGTCAAGGTACAGGCAGGGTTCGGCAACAGGGTATCAGAAATATCGAGGTACAAGATCAGGAGGCAGAAGCAGAGTCTAAGGACGAGCCGGGGTTCGGCAACAGAGTATCAGAAATATCGAGGTACAGGATCAAAGTTTCAGGAGGATAGTCAGGCAGGCAAATAGGTCATAACAGATAATCACAATCAAACTAGTACTTTAGCTATCAAAAGAATCTAGCTAAGTGTAGGATTACAGCTCCAGCTGGTCCCGGCACACTTGCGGATCTGACTACGGATCTGGGTGCTCCCACGTATGTGATCGCAACGCCAGACAAGGAGCAAGTGAACAGCCAGCAGTATATATACACAAGGACCTTCCAGGACCTCCCTAATTGCTGGACCAATGGGAGCAGTGGAAAATGTCAGCTGACCCCGCTGGTCAGCTGACTCCCTTCTGACTGTTATTTAAACTCTGCCTCTGTGCGCGCGCGCGTGTAACTCTGAATCCAGGTGGACTATGAGTCCCAGCCACACCAGAACTGTTTAGCAAAGTCTCTAGTGCGGGAGCCGCCTCTGATGCGGATTCCGCCGTTACCAATGCGGATTCCGCCGTTACCAATGCGGATTCCGCCGTACTGCCTATGCGGCATGCGGCGGTTTTTTCGCGTTGTGACGCCATGCTGGACATGCCTCACCTTGAGAGACGGCGGCTTTTCCGCGTTTCCTTACAGTACCCCCCCCCCCGAGGAGTGGACTCCGGACAACTCCTACCAGGTTTCTCGGGGTGTCAGGCATGAAACTCCCTCCTTTACTCGTCTGCATGCATGCGTGAGCCCGGTACCCATTGCCTCTCCTCAATGCCGTACCCTTTACAATGTACGAGGTACTGTACCGAGTTTTGTACCGTGCGTGAATCTAAAATTTTTTCCACTTCATATTCGGGTTGGGCATCTACTAACACAGGAGGAGGAGGAGTGGGGCCCACCTGGACTGCTGGTTTAAGAAGAGACACGTGGAAGGACCTTACCCCCCGCATGCTGGTGGGAAGGTCAACAGTATAAGTAACATCGTTGATCCTCCTGACTACCGGGAATGGACCCACAAACCTGGGACCAAGCTTGTCAGAAGGTTGTCTCAAGGTCAGGTGATGGGTTGACACCCAAACCAAATCTCCTGGTTGAAATTTCCACTCTAACGAGCGTCTTTTGTCAGCCTGACCTTATGGAGTGGACGCAATTGGCAACGGAGAGAATTTAGGTCGTTTACCAGTTACTATCTGAAATGGACAGAAACCTGAGGAAGAACTCTTTAAGTTGTTGTGGGCAAATTCTGCATAAGGTAAAAATTTAACCCAATCACTCTGCGCCTCGGCAACGTAACATCTCAGAAATTGCTCTAACGATTGGTTGACCCTCTCCGTCTGGCCATTTGTCTGTGGGTGGTAACCCGAGGAAAACGACAGTTTCATGCCCATTTGGTGACAGAATGCCCTCCAAAATTTTGAAACAAACTGGACTCCCCGATCGGATACTATGTCTTCTGGAATGCCATGCAATCGGAAGACATAGGTGATAAATAAATCGGCCAGTTCCTGGGCCGAGGGGAGTCCCTTCAGGGGCACGAAGTGGGCCATTTTACTGAAACGGTCGACCACCACCCAGATGACCGACATGCCTTCAGACCTAGGAAGCTCTCCCACAAAATCCATGGACAAGTGGGTCCATGGTTCACTCGGGGTGGGCAAAGGCTGCAGTGTACCTACAGATGCCAGCCGGGAGGGCTTGCTTTTTGCGCACACCGCACATTCCCTGACAAACTCTTTGCAGTCAGCTGCTAGCGAAGGCCACCATGCACATCTGGCCACGAGATCTTGCGTTCTAGATGCCCCAGGATGTCCCGCATTTTTATGAGAGTGGACCATCTCCAAGATCTGGAGACGGAATGGTAACGGGATAAACAACACCCCGTCTGGTTTCCCTTCCGGGATATCCTGCTGGAAAGGACTCAAAGTCTCCTTCCAGTCCTCCCAAGTCTCAGTAGCGGCTAACACCACTCTTCGTGGGACAATGGTCTCGGGAACAGAGGGCTGTGCTGTCTCCGGCTCGAAACACCTAGAGAGTGCATCTGCCTTGGTATTCTTACTACCTGGCGTGTACGTAATCAAGAATGTAAACCTTGAAAAAAATAGAGACCATCGAGCCTGCCGAGGGCTTAACCTTTTAGCCCCCTCGATGTATTCCAGATTCTTGTGGTCGGTATAAACCGTGATAGTGTGCTCAGCTCCCTCTAGCCAATGACGCCACTCTTCGAAGGCCAATTTGATGGCTAGGAGCTCCCTGTTGCCTATATCGTAGTTTCTCTCTGCCGGAGAGAACCTCCGGGAAAAATAGGCACACGGGTGTAATCTACCCTGGAGACCAGAACGCTGAGACAGCACAGCCCCCACCCCGACCTCCGAGGCGTCTACCTCAACAATAAACGGGAAGGAAGTGTCCACATGTCTCAGTATGGGCGCTGAGCAGAACAACCCTTTTAAAGTAGAAAATGCCTGTAAGGCCTCGGGAGGCCAATGAGTGGTGTCTGCCCCTTTTTTAGTAAGGCTAGTGAGGGGTGCGACTACTGTGGAGTACCCCTTTATAAACCTTCTATAATAGTTTGCAAACCCCAAGAACCGTTGTAACGACTTTAACCCCACCGGCTGCGGCCACTCCAGGACCGCGGAGACCTTGGCAGGGTCCATAGACAGACCTGAGGTGGAGATTATATATCCCAGAAAGGCAACCGACGTAACATCAAAAATACACTTCTCAAGTTTAGCGTATAACATATTCTGCCTCAGTTTGTCTAATACCATCCTGACATGGGTTCTGTGTTCTGAGAGGTTGTTAGAAAAGATGAGAATGTCGTCTAAGTAGACTAAAACGAACTTCCCTAACACCTCCCTAAAAACCTTATTGATGAGTTCCTGGAAGACGGCCGGGGCATTACATAACCCGAAGGGCATCACCCTGTACTCGTAATGCCCGTCAGGGGTATTGAAGGCCGTCTTCCACTCGTCGCCCTTTCTTATACGCACCAGATTGTATGCCCCCCGTAAATCTAGTTTTGAAAATATCCTAGCCTCCGTGACCTGTGTGAATAAATCGTCTATAAGTGGCAACGGGTAGCGATTCTTCACTGTGATTTTGTTAAGGCCACGATAATTGATACAAGGCCGTAAGCCCCCGTCTTTCTTCTTAACAAAAAAGAAACCTGCCCCAGCGGGTGACCTGGACGGCCGAATGAAGCCCTTGGCCAAGTTCTCTCGGATATACTACTGCATGGCTAGTTTTTCGGGGCCAGATAAATTATACAAATGGCCTCGAGGAGGCATACAACCAGAACGAAGGTCAATAGGACAGTCAAACGGGCGATGCGGGGGCAATTTATCCGCAGCCTTGGGACAGAACACATCAGCATAATCCGAGTACTGATCCGGTACACCTTCCACCTGTACCCTGGTTTGACCTAATGTCAGCCTCCCCAAACACTGCTGGAAACAATGAGGTGACCATGCTGTTAACTGCCCTGTGGCCCAGTCTATCTGCGGAGAATGAATTTGTAACCACGGCATGCCTAGGATAATGGTGGAGGTTGACATGTGTAACACAAAAAAATGTAACTGTTCCCCATGCAATACCCCTATGGTGAGCTTCACCAGTGGAGTCTGTGACAGGGCACGATTCCGTTGCAAAGGGGAATCGTCCACTGCCGTGACCTGAATGGGGGGTCTCACGGGAGTGAGTGGTAGACCCAACTCCTGAGCAAATTCGAAGTTCATAAAATTAGCCGCTGAGCCGGAGTCAATAAAAGCTTCAGTGGCTACAGACTTATCATCCCATGTGACAGTACAAGGGAGAAGCAATTTTCTTTCTTTAAGGGGTGAGGATTGTGTGCCCAGGGTGTCACCCCCCACTACTCCTAGGCAGACCTGTTTCCCGACTTGTTAGGGCAGTTTCGCACCCTATGCCCTGCTGCAGCACAGTACAGGCACAACTGTTCCGTCATTCTCCGCCTTCGCTCCACCTGGGTCAGTTTCGATCGACCAATCTGCATTGGTTCGGGCGGAGGCAAGGCCAGAGAGGGTAAGACAGGCGGAGATGGTGCTACTAGGGGTGTAGCAGATGGTGCCGCATAAGATGTCACCCTGACACGGTGACTGCCCCTAGTCTGCCTCTGATGGCGTAGCCTACGATCAACTCGAATGGCTGATGATATGGCCTCATCGACTGTCTTAGGCTCAGGTACAGTTAACATTAAGTCGGAAACCTCCTCCGACAACCCGGATAGGAAGTAATCCATCAGGGCAAAATTGTCGAATCTGGCGGTGACTGACCATCTACGAAATTCTGCCGCATAATCCTCGCCCGAACCTCTGCCTTGCCGCAAAAGTTTGAGCTTCCGCTCAGAGGACGCAGCAAGGTCAGGGTCGTCGTAAATTACGGCCATGGCCTTAAAGAATTCCTCTACCGAGGTCAGAGCAGTATCGGTAGGAGGCAGGTTGTATGCCCATGACTGGGAGTCACCAGTCAGCAAAGTTTTAATAAAGGTGACCCGTTGGGTCTCAGTCCCCGAGGATCGGGGTCTCAACTCGAAGTACGATAACACTCTACTCTTAAAATTCCGGAAGTCAGACTTGTGGCCGGAAAATTTATCAGGTACAGGCATGCGAATGTCGTCACTAGGAGGGGATCGCACTGAATCAACTGACGTCTGGAGGGTTCGCACTGAGCCTGATAGGGCATCGATTAAGGCTTTGTGCTGGCCCAGTGCTTGATGGATACTGTCCACCGAAGTGGCAAGCACAGTCAGAGGATCAGCGCGTGTTTCCATCTGTTTTTTGGTCTGGCGTTCTGTAACAATCGGTGAGCACAGAGAGGATCTGATTACCGCTGATCTGCAGTATCACAGGGAATACAGATGTATACCAGATTATATGTGATCTGCAGTATCACCGATAATCCAATATACTAGCTAACCTCTGTTCACCTGAGTAGAGTGTAGTGTTTGGTGTAACAGTAACACAGAGGACTAAGCCTCAGTGCAGCAAGGAGTACTGCACAGATTCCTTCCGCAGACCTGAGCTCTCCAAGACGGGAGGAGTCAGACTGACAGTAGGAAGGCTGATCTGAAAGTGACACTCTGGAGAAGGTGTCACTGACAGGACAGGGAACCGCCTCCAACAGTGAGGCCGGTTCTCGAGGTCGGACAAGCCAGGTCGTACACACACGGACAGATTACGTACAGTGTCGTAAAGCAAAGGCGGAGTCAAGGTACAGGCAGGGTTCGGCAACAGGGTATCAGAAATATCGAGGTACAAGATCAGGAGGCAGAAGCAGAGTCTAAGGACGAGCCGGGGTTCGGCAACAGAGTATCAGAAATATCGAGGTACAGGATCAAAGTTTCAGGAGGATAGTCAGGCAGGCAAATAGGTCATAACAGATAATCACAATCAAACTAGTACTTTAGCTATCAAAAGAATCTAGCTAAGTGTAGGATTACAGCTCCAGCTGGTCCCGGCACACTTGCGGATCTGACTACGGATCTGGGTGCTCCCACGTATGTGATCGCAACGCCAGACAAGGAGCAAGTGAACAGCCAGCAGTATATATACACAAGGACCTTCCAGGACCTCCCTAATTGCTGGACCAATGGGAGCAGTGGAAAATGTCAGCTGACCCCGCTGGTCAGCTGACTCCCTTCTGACTGTTATTTAAACTCTGCCTCTGTGCGCGCGCGCGTGTAACTCTGAATCCAGGTGGACTATGAGTCCCAGCCACACCAGAACTGTTTGGCAAAGTCTCTAGTGCAGGAGCCGCCTCTGATGCGGATTCCGCCGTTACCAATGCGGATTCCGCCGTTACCAATGCGGATTCCGCCGTACTGCCTATGCGGCATGCGGCGGTTTTTTCGCGTTGTGACGCCATGCTGGACATGCCTCACCTTGAGAGACGGCGGCTTTTCCGCGTTTCCTTACATTACCCCCCCCCCCCCCCCCCGAGGAGTGGACTCCGGACAACTCCTACCAGGTTTCTCGGGGTGTCAGGCATGAAACTCCCTCCTTTACTCGTCTGCATGCATGCGTGAGCCCGGTACCCATTGCCTCTCCTCAATGCCGTACCCTTTACAATGTACGAGGTACTGTACCGAGTTTTGTACCGTGCGTGAATCTAAAATTTTTTCCACTTCATATTCGGGTTGGGCATCTACTAACACAGGAGGAGGAGGAGTGGGGCCCACCTGGACTGCTGGTTTAAGAAGAGACACGTGGAAGGACCTTACCCCCCGCATGCTGGTGGGAAGGTCAACAGTATAAGTAACATCGTTGATCCTCCTGACTACCGGGAATGGACCCACAAACCTGGGACCAAGCTTGTCAGAAGGTTGTCTCAAGGTCAGGTGATGGGTTGACACCCAAACCAAATCTCCTGGTTGAAATTTCCACTCTAACGAGCGTCTTTTGTCAGCCTGACCTTTCTGACTCTGAAATGCTTTTACCAGATTATTCTTAATGGTCCACCACATGTCCTTAAATGATCTTTGCCAAGCCTCCAAGGCTGGAAATGGAGTGGACGCAATTGGCAACGGAGAGAATTTAGGTCGTTTACCGGTTACTATCTGAAATGGACAGAAACCTGAGGAAGAACTTTTTAAGTTGTTGTGGGCAAATTCTGCATAAGGTAAAAATTTAACCCAATCACTCTGCGCCTCGGCAACGTAACATCTCAGAAATTGCTCTAACGATTGGTTGACCCTCTCCGTCTGGCCATTTGTCTGTGGGTGGTAACCCGAGGAAAACGACAGTTTCATGCCCATTTGGTGACAGAATGCCCTCCAAAATTTTGAAACAAACTGGACTCCCCGATCGGATACTATGTCTTCTGGAATGCCATGCAATCGGAAGACATGGGTGATAAATAAATCGGCCAGTTCCTGGGCCGAGGGGAGTCCCTTCAGGGGCACGAAGTGGGCCATTTTACTGAAACGGTCGACCACCACCCAGATGACCGACATGCCTTCAGACCTAGGAAGCTCTCCCACAAAATCCATGGACAAGTGGGTCCATGGTTCACTCGGGGTGGGCAAAGGCTGCAGTGTACCTACAGATGCCAGCCGGGAGGGCTTGCTTTTTGCGCACACCGCACATTCCCTGACAAACTCTTTGCAGTCAGCTGCTAGCGAAGGCCACCATGCACATCTGGCCACGAGATCTTGCGTTCTAGATGCCCCAGGATGTCCCGCATTTTTATGAGAGTGGACCATCTCCAAGATCTGGAGACGGAATGGTAACGGGATAAACAACACCCCGTCTGGTTTCCCTTCCGGGATATCCTGCTGGAAAGGACTCAAAGTCTCCTTCCAGTCCTCCCAAGTCTCAGTAGCGGCTAACACCACTCTTCGTGGGACAATGGTCTCGGGAACAGAGGGCTGTGCTGTCTCCGGCTCGAAACACCTAGAGAGTGCATCTGCCTTGGTATTCTTACTACCTGGCGTGTACGTAATCAAGAATGTAAACCTTGAAAAAAATAGAGACCATCGAGCCTGCCGAGGGCTTAACCTTTTAGCCCCCTCGATGTATTCCAGATTCTTGTGGTCGGTATAAACCGTGATAGTGTGCTCAGCTCCCTCTAGCCAATGACGCCACTCTTCGAAGGCCAATTTGATGGCTAGGAGCTCCCTGTTGCCTATATCGTAGTTTCTCTCTGCCGGAGAGAACCTCCGGGAAAAATAGGCACACGGGTGTAATCTACCCTGGAGACCAGAACGCTGAGACAGCACAGCCCCCACCCCGACCTCCGAGGCGTCTACCTCAACAATAAACGGGAAGGAAGTGTCCACATGTCTCAGTATGGGCGCCGAGCAGAACAACCCTTTTAAAGTAGAAAATGCCTGTAAGGCCTCGGGAGGCCAATGAGTGGTGTCTGCCCCTTTTTTAGTAAGGCTAGTGAGGGGTGCGACTACTGTGGAGTACCCCTTTATAAACCTTCTATAATAGTTTGCAAACCCCAAGAACCGTTGTAACGACTTTAACCCCACCGGCTGCGGCCACTCCAGGACCGCGGAGACCTTGGCAGGGTCCATAGACAGACCTGAGGTGGAGATTATATATCCCAGAAAGGCAACCGACGTAACATCAAAAATACACTTCTCAAGTTTAGCGTATAACATATTCTGCCTCAGTTTGTCTAATACCATCCTGACATGGGTTCTGTGTTCTGAGAGGTTGTTAGAAAAGATGAGAATGTCGTCTAAGTAGACTAAAACGAACTTCCCTAACACCTCCCTAAAAACCTTATTGATGAGTTCCTGGAAGACGGCCGGGGCATTACATAACCCGAAGGGCATCACCCTGTACTCGTAATGCCCGTCAGGGGTATTGAAGGCCGTCTTCCACTCGTCGCCCTTTCTTATACGCACCAGATTGTATGCCCCCCGTAAATCTAGTTTTGAAAATATCCTAGCCTCCGTGACCTGTGTGAATAAATCGTCTATAAGTGGCAGCGGGTAGCGATTCTTCACTGTGATTTTGTTAAGGCCACGATAATTGATACAAGGCCGTAAGCCCCCGTCTTTCTTCTTAACAAAAAAGAAACCTGCCCCAGCGGGTGACCTGGACGGCCGAATGAAGCCCTTGGCCAAGTTCTCTCGGATATACTCCTGCATGGCTAGTTTTTCGGGGCCAGATAAATTATACAAATGGCCTCGAGGAGGCATACAACCAGAACGAAGGTCAATAGGACAGTCAAACGGGCGATGCGGGGGCAATTTATCCGCAGCCTTGGGACAGAACACATCAGCATAATCCGAGTACTGATCCGGTACACCTTCCACCTGTACCCTGGTTTGACCTAATGTCAGCCTCCCCAAACACTGCTGGAAACAATGAGGTGACCATGCTGTTAACTGCCCTGTGGCCCAGTCTATCTGCGGAGAATGAATTTGTAACCACGGCATGCCTAGGATAATGGTGGAGGTTGACATGTGTAACACAAAAAAATGTAACTGTTCCCCATGCAATACCCCTATGGTGAGCTTCACCAGTGGAGTCTGTGACAGGGCACGATTCCGTTGCAAAGGGGAATCGTCCACTGCCGTGACCTGAATGGGGGGTCTCACGGGAGTGAGTGGTAGACCCAACTCCTGAGCAAATTCGAAGTTCATAAAATTAGCCGCTGAGCCGGAGTCGATAAAAGCTTCAGTGGCTACAGACTTATCATCCCATGTGACAGTACAAGGGAGAAGCAATTTTCTTTCTTTAAGGGGTGAGGATTGTGTGCCCAGGGTGTCACCCCCCACTACTCCTAGGCAGACCTGTTTCCCGACTTGTTAGGGCAGTTTCGCACCCTATGCCCTGCTGCAGCACAGTACAGGCACAACTGTTCCGTCATTCTCCGCCTTCGCTCCACCTGGGTCAGTTTCGATCGACCAATCTGCATTGGTTCGGGCGGAGGCAAGGCCAGAGAGGGTAAGACAGGCGGAGATGGTGCTACTAGGGGTGTAGCAGATGGTGCCGCATAAGATGTCACCCTGACACGGTGACTGCCCCTAGTCTGCCTCTGATGGCGTAGCCTACGATCAACTCGAATGGCTGATGATATGGCCTCATCGACTGTCTTAGGCTCAGGTACAGTTAACATTAGGTCGGAAACCTCCTCCGACAACCCGGATAGGAAGTAATCCATCAGGGCAAAATTGTCGAATCTGGCGGTGACTGACCATCTACGAAATTCTGCCGCATAATCCTCGCCCGAACCTCTGCCTTGCCGCAAAAGTTTGAGCTTCCGCTCAGAGGACGCAGCAAGGTCAGGGTCGTCGTAAATTACGGCCATGGAGTTAAAGAATTCCTCTACCGAGGTCAGAGCAGTATCGGTAGGAGGCAGGTTGTATGCCCATGACTGGGAGTCACCAGTCAGCAAAGTTTTAATAAAGGTGACCCGTTGGGTCTCAGTCCCCGAGGATCGGGGTCTCAACTCGAAGTACGATAACACTCTACTCTTAAAATTCCGGAAGTCAGACTTGTGGCCGGAAAATTTATCAGGTACAGGCATGCGAATGTCGTCACTAGGAGGGGATCGCACTGAATCAACTGACGTCTGGAGGGTTCGCACTGAGCCTGATAGGGCATCGATTAAGGCTTTGTGCTGGCCCAGTGCTTGATGGATACTGTCCACCGAAGTGGCAAGCACAGTCAGAGGATCAGCGCGTGTTTCCATCTGTTTTTTGGTCTGGCGTTCTGTAACAATCGGTGAGCACAGAGAGGATCTGATTACCGCTGATCTGCAGTATCACAGGGAATACAGATGTATACCAGATTATATGTGATCTGCAGTATCACCGATAATCCAATATACTAGCTAACCTCTGTTCACCTGAGTAGAGTGTAGTGTTTGGTGTAACAGTAACACAGAGGACTAAGCCTCAGTGCAGCAAGGAGTACTGCACAGATTCCTTCCGCAGACCTGAGCTCTCCAAGACGGGAGGAGTCAGACTGACAGTAGGAAGGCTGATCTGAAAGTGACACTCTGGAGAAGGTGTCACTGACAGGACGGGGAACCGCCTCTAACAGTGAGGCCGGTTCTCGAGGTCGGACAAGCCAGGTCGTACACACACGGACAAATTACGTACAGTGTCGTAAAGCAAAGGCGGAGTCAAGGTACAGGCAGGGTTCGGCAACAGGGTATCAGAAATATCGAGGTACAAGATCAGGAGACAGAAGCAGAGTCTAAGGACGAGCCGGGGTTCGGCAACAGAGTATCAGAAATATCGAGGTACAGGATCAAAGTTTCAGGAGGATAGTCAGGCAGGCAAATAGGTCATAACAGATAATCACAATCAAACTAGTACTTTAGCTATCAAAAGAATCTAGCTAAGTGTAGGATTACAGCTCCAGCTGGTCCCGGCACACTTGCGGATCTGACTACGGATCTGGGTGCTTCCACGTATGTGATCGCAACGCCAGACAAGGAGCAAGTGAACAGCCAGCAGTATATATACACAAGGACCTTCCAGGACCTCCCTAATTGCTGGACCAATGGGAGCAGTGGAAAATGTCAGCTGACCCCGCTGGTCAGCTGACTCCCTTCTGACTGTTATTTAAACTCTGCCTCTGTGCGCGCGCGCGTGTAACTCTGAATCCAGGTGGACTATGAGTCCCAGCCACACCAGAACTGTTTGGCAAAGTCTCGAGTGCGGGAGCCGCCTCTGATGCGGATTCCGCCGTTACCAATGCGGATTCCGCCGTACTGCCTATGCGGCATGCGGCGTTTTTTCCGCGTTGTGACGCCATGCTGGACGCGGAAACAGCCGCCTCACCTTGAGAGACGCCGGCTTTTCCGCGTTTCCTTACACCATCCCATTGAAATACATTAGCCAAGCGTTTTCACAGGCGGATGCGGTTGGCGGATCACTGCTAAAACCGCTCGGTGTGCACTGGGCCTAAGTGAGCATTTGTGGTTACCCACAATGCACCACTACTGAATATGCAAATTATTTCTTTACACTATTTATTTTTGGGCACCTCCAAGGAGGTGTCCTTCCTACTGGTGTAGCGCCATCCACAGCTAGTAAGGACCCCAGGAGAGCGACCACCAGGTACTGGCATGACCTGCAGTACCGAGCTGGGACGGCGTTTTCCCCATAGGCGATATACGGTGGTTGTAGGTTTTGCAACCCATGTTTGTGAGTATAGATACTCTTGTAATATTGAGCTCATTTTTATCCTACAACACTGCACCATTTTTCTCCTGGTCTTGTCATTGTCACACAGGCTACCGTGGTTCCCGCACTGTGACCACCCCTACTTAAACCAGTATAAAACCATTATAATTATTCTATTTTTCTGCCCTGTTTTCCTCCAACTTCTCTGCCCTTCTTAGCTTCTTTCCTCTCATTATCGTTTATGACTTGTTTTTCTTGCCCATTAAACTTGTTGTTTTTTGAATTCTTTAGCGTTATCCAGAAACGATATTTATAGAACGCTGTTGAAGTTATCACATCCCTGCGAAGAAGTAAGAAGTATACGACGTCTTCGCACAGCAAAGTAACGCTCGCCTAATGAGTGCTAATTAATAGGGGCAACCAGTGCAACAAAATGAACACCAGCCAATAAGCTTTCTGGTCGCCGGCCAATCGGGCTCCCGGCTTTCTTATGTTTAATGCACAGAATTTCTGCACCGGCCCGATATGCCGTGTATTTGTGAGCAGACTACAAAGGTTTCCAAGGCAACCAATACAGAGGATAGTGCAACACACTGGAATAAAAAAAAGTGGGTATGAAAGCAATAAAAATGTCTGCAATGACCGATTAGATGCCTCCATTTGGGTACTACCGCCTAAAAAAAAGGGGGTGGGGGAGGGGGGATCCGTAAACTACAAAGTAAAATCGACTTCCTTTGTTTGTTTTGCTGTAGACATAACAAAACAAAACAAAATATAATAATAATTTTACTGCCTTAACAGCCTCAACATAATTATGCCCATGAGATGTAAACATATCAGGGAAAATTATATTTTTTCATTTAATGCTATATTACAGTTCGATTTAGCAGGTTGTGTTTTGGTTTATTACGCGCCATCTCCCTTTCGCGAGGAGCTTTGTTCGTTCGCTGCCTTTGGCTACATCCTCGTAGAGCCGCGATGCTAAAGCAGCCAAATTTAGGCTTTCTAAGCCTGTGAGAATAAAACTCTATTAGAAATATTATATTTCCTATAGCGGTTTGGAGGAAGCGATACGGCGATCCAAACAGGCCTGTGAAAAATTGGCTTTTCAGGTCGAAAATTCTATTTCCGCTGCTAGCTGTAAATACAAATCATAATCTTTATTTGTATTTTTTTTCGTAATTTTGTTTTTATTGATGGATGTATATGTTGAATATTAAGCTACAGGATAGCTGAGGTATAGCTGGACTTTAAAATACCTGTCACTTTTTAAAACGTTAAAGTGGACCGAGCTCTTGCAAAGAACAGACTGAAAAGTGTTCATTCCACAAAGAAATGCTGTAGAAATCAGCTGCACTGTGCTGTGTTTGTTTATTTAGCTACAGTTGAGTGTAACAAGTGTATAATCAGTAGGCATGCCTCACAGGCCTGTGCAGGAAAGACAGATGCTTTAACCTTTCCTTTGCTCCCTGAAAATTCATCCAGTATGTTCAGGGCTTATTTTTTAATTTCTGTGCATTGTAACAAAGACATTTTCCCCCTAATTGTTTTCATACTGTGGCTAATCTTTTAGAGCAGTGAGGAAGTTCTGAGCTCAGATCCATTTTGAGGCTACTTGCACACCAAGACGTTGCATTAGGTGCTACCTTAAGGTCGCATAACGTGCCCCTAACACAACGCCTGGTGGTGCGGGAGAGGACGTTAGAGTGAGCCGCGTTAGGCGGCTCTATCCCTATAAGGTCTCCCAGAGTGGCGCTGATTGGCCGGCGGGACCACGTGATGCGGAGCGAGACACTCTGCATCACGTGGTCCCGCCGGCCAATCAGCGGCCACCAGTGCAGTGAATATTAAGTAGCCATGTGCGCGGCTACTGTAGCGGCATCTCCCCGCCTCCTCTCCGCCCCCCACTGCGCATGTGCAAACAGTCTAACGCGGCTATAGCCGCTCCAACGCCGTAGCATGCTGCACTTTCACTACAACGTGCAGCGTTACATGTAACGCCACGTGGGCAGTGTGAACAGCCCACTTGTGTCACATTGCTGTGTGTTGGGGGAGCGTTACAGGCTGCACTAACGTGCGCCTGTAACGTCCCTGTGTGTAAGCAGCCTGAGGGCTGGAACCCACTAGAGCGATTTTTGAGCGTTTGGGGAGTGCTTTGAATCGCAAGTGATTTCCCTAAACGCTCTGCCAATGTAAATAAATGTAACAAATTCCGCAGTAGCGATTGTGATTAGCAAAATCGCCATCGCAGGACATGCAGCATTTTGAAAGCGTTTGCGCTTCAATGTAATGTACTGAAGCGATTGCAAATCGCTCATGAATCTCTACACACAGCGATTTGAGTGCGATTGCAAACTGTAAATAAAATTATAATACATTGAAAGGACCAATCAGAATTAAAATCACTAATCACAAATTGCTACACAATCGCTGGCAAAAAGCTTACACTTTTTAAAATCTATCCCAAAAGCGCCGGAAAACGCTCATGAAATCGCTTACAAATTGCTTATTAAGACCGCTAGTGATTGTACCAGTGATTTGCGATTTGTAGTGGGTTCCAGACCTAAAGGATACCCGAAGTAACATGTGACATGATGAGACAGACATGTGTATGTACAGTGCCTAGCACTCAAATAACTATGCTGTGTCCCTTTTTTTCTTTCTCTGCCTGAAAGAGTTAAATATCAGGTATGTAAGTGGCTGGCTCAGTCCTGACTCAGACAGGAAGTGACTACAGTGTGACCCTCACTGATAAGAGATTCCAACTATAAAACACTTTCCTAGCAGAAAATGGCTTCTGAGAGCAAGAAAGAGATAATAAGGGGAATCTCTTATCAGTGAGTGTCACAATGTAGTCACTTCCTGTCTGAGTCAGGACTGAGTCAGCCACTTACATACCTGATATTTAACTCTTTCAGGCAGAGAAAGAAAAAGGAACACAGCCTAGTTATTAGTGTGCTAGGCACTATACATACCCATGTGTATCTCATCTAGTGTTGGGCGAACACCTAGATGTTCGGGTTCGCGAACGTTCGCCGAACATGGCCGCGATGTTCGGGTGTTCGCGCCGAACTCCGAACATAATGGAAGTCAATGGGGACCCGAACTTTTGTGCTTTGTAAAGCTTCCTTACATGCTACATACCCCAAATTTGCAGGGTATGTGCACCTTGGGAGTGGGTACAAGAGGAAAAAAATATTTGAAAAAGAGCTTATAGTTTTTGAGAAAATTGATTGTAAATTTTCAAAGGAAAAACTGTCTTTTAAATGTGGAAAATGTCATGTTTCTTTGCACAGGTAACATGCTTTTTGTCGCCATGCAGTCATAAATGTAATACAGAGAAGAGGTTCCAGGAAAAGGGACCGGTAACGCTAACCCAGCACAAGCAGCAGAACACGTGATGGAACAGAAGGAGGCGCAGGAGGAGAAGGCCACGCTTTGTGAGACACAACAACCCCGGCCTTGCAGGAGGACAAGAAGCGTGCGGATAGCATGCTTTTTACCGCCATGCAGTCATAAATGTAATAAAGATGAGAGGTTCCATAAACAGGGACCGGCAACGCTAACCCAGCAGCAGCAGCAGCACACGTGATGGAACAGGAGGAGGCGCAGAAGGAGAAGGCCACGCTTTGAGACACAACAACCCAGGCCTTGCAAGAGGACAAGAAGCGTGCGGATAGCATGCTTTTTACCGCCATGCAGTCATAAATGTAATAAAGATGAGAGGCTCCATAAACAGGGACCGGCAACGCTAACCCAGCAGCAGCAGCAGCACACGTGATGGAACAGGAGGAGGCGCAGGAGGAGAAGGCCACGCTTTGAGACACAACAACCCAGGCCTTGCATGAGGACAAGAAGCGTGCGGATAGCATGCTTTGTACCGCTATGCAGTCATAAATGTAATAAAGATAAAAGGTTCAATAAACAGGGACCGGGCGGCAACGCTAACCCAGCAGCAGCAGACGTGATGGAACAGGAGGAGGCGCAGGAGGAGAAGGCCACGCTTTCAGGCGCAACTCAGGCCTTGCATGAGGACAAAAAAATGCGTGCGCAAAGCAATGCAATGAGTAGTTTTCAGGACACAATGGGCTATTCGGAGGAGCTATTCCCACCCCCACAACCTTCTACCTGTGAAAGGTCAATGGAACAGCCACAAATGTTGTGCCCGGATTCACAACCTTTTTCTGTGGAAAATGCACCTCGCACTGAAATGCAAGGCGAGGATGAACATGACGTCAACAACTCAACATGACGCAAAATGGGGGCGGAACAGAAAGCTGCTTTCAATGTTTTGAAGGCCTTAATTGCCTCCGGTGGCCAGTTAGATGCATCATTCATCACACCCAAATTCCAGAGCAATGTGTGCAGGAATTTGAATCGCAGGAGGTGTACCGAGATCATCTGGACAAGTGACCAAGTGACCAAGTGACAAGTGACCAAGTGACAAGTGACAAAGTGAAAAGTGACAAAGTGACCAGTGACAAAGTGACAAAGTGACTGACAAAGTGACAAAATGACAAAGTGACAAAGTGACAAAATGACAAAGTGACAAGTGACAAAGTGACAAGTGACAAAGTGACAAGTGACAAAGTGACAAAATGACAAAGTGACAAAGTGACAAGTGTTCTGGGGAGCTCTACTCCACTGCACACAGTCACATATGAGGAGAGGTCTCGTCGGGACTGCTGATCCTCCTCAGCTTGCTCAAAGCCTTGAGGGTTCCTGAAGATCCTCTGCTTGGAGTTCGCCGGGGTTCAGCTTGGTGTCGGGGTCGGCGGCGTCCTCCTCACTCCAACGTGGCAGATCTTCTGTTGAAGGGAAAAAAAACAAACATTTTTTAAAGTCCAGTACCGCTTCTGAAGGACTCACCAAGAGATGCAGGAGCGCTTCAATCTAGCGCACCATCGCTCGCTGGGTGATGTCCCTCCCTACGCGCTGGAATTATACGCTGCACATGCTAGCACGCTTTTGCGCAGTGCCGAGGCGCATTCCAGCAGCTAGCTACCAAGCTTCTGTGGATCTGATTGGGCCACCATGTTGGATCTCTGCCAAGTCCTCCAAAATTTTGAGCAATCCACGTTGCTTGTGACTGAGCAGTGACAACTCTACAGTCAGCATTACAATACCACTGCTGTGTTTACTGAAGAAATCAATGTTGAAGATGGAAACCGCTGGCATGATGCAAGTGGGGGAATCTGAAGATGAAAACGATCAGCGTGATGATACCAACATCAGGCAATCTGCCTCAGGAAACGCTGGTCCCAGCTATGACAAAGAACAGGACGAGGAACAGCTGGAGTTGGAGCAGGAATTGGATGCCCCCACTGCCGAGGGACAGAGCGGTGCACGTTGGACTTCCACAATTTAGCGGGAATGGACAGCAGAAGTGGAAGAAAGTGATGCTGGTGACGAATATGGTGCATCACAACAATCACAACGCTCACAAGAACATGAAGACAGAGGAGTCTGGCAGGATTCTCTGGCACACATGGCTCAATTCATGCTAGACTGCATTGAACGCGGCCCGCGCATTATTCACTATTCATTATTATTCATTATTCTGGACAACACCAATTACTGGGTTTATACCCAGTTTATACAAACACAATGTTAAAAAACTGATTGAAGAAAGTTTCAGACAGGTCAAAAATGGAACAATTCCAGCAGGCCCTTGAGGATGGAGACTTTAGAGAGGAGATTGACATCCTCCTCCTTCTCTAGCCAGTTGTACGCCGACAGACTGACTTCAGCAAAGCCAGGAGGACCAGGAGGGCAGCAAAGAACACAAGCTGCTGCTAGTGCCCAAAAGGGAATGGTATTGGCAGTGTCCTTGGAGTGGGAACATTTTCTGAGACCCATGCAGCAGCCCACAGAACAGCAATCGGGCAGTTCCACATCCTCCAACACCAATCGCCTGGAGAAGATGGTCAAGGACTACATGTCAGATGGCGTAGCTGTGTTGAACAATCCATCTGCAGACAGACGGTGAGTGTGACAGCACAGAAGGACCATGGCAACTCACTCATAGTACCACAGTTTGATAGTGCTGCCCCAAAAATGATATGGATCCTTGGACCCGGGCAGTACTGGGAAGTGGGAACGCAGATTTTAGTACCTAAACACACGATACAACATGTTTTCCGGGGTCGGACTCTGAGGCACATACAGATGGTCCCGATCATCATCCTCATCATACAACTCTTCTCCTGAGTCTGACCCACCCACCACCTCTGCCACCCCAACATCCCCAGACACAGACCCCTCATCGTCCTCAACATTAACTTGGGATGCTGGCCTGAGCCCGACCTCCTCCTCCACATCAGGCCCCATCATCTCCTCAATGGCAGCTCTCAATAATCGCTCTGGCGCCGGACCGATGGACACAACGTTCTCCTCCGGGGAGGGCTGCTGCTGACCACTGGCTGCTGGGGTGGATGTTATAGCTTGCGTGGGGCGTTGGATGTTGCTGTTGTTGGGAGTGCTGCTCACAGCAGAGGTCTCTGAGGAACTCATGGTGAGCTCATATAGTGGTTGACGTTGAGTGGAGTATTACTGATCCCAGCAATATACACACTGACTGGCAGAGTACGCAATGCTATATAGTGGTTGACAGTGAGTGAAGTACTACAGATCCCAGCAATATACACAGTGACTGGCAGTACAATGGTATGGGTGGGTGAGCAGAGTACTACAGATCCCAGCAATGCTATATAGTAATTGTCACAAACCTGGTAGCAGAGGAGACCGTTGTGCTGAGGGTAGCAACTCTTGCAGCTTGACACCCAGTACTCCTGGAGTGGGAACAGGAGCACTAAGGTGTGCAGGAGGCAGGAGTGCTCGCAGGATCCGGTAGTGAGCTGAGCAGACTGGAACCGCGGCACTCCCCTGGCCTGAGTCGGGTGGTGCAAGGACTCAACGACCAGTGTGGATAGTAACAAGGCAAATCCCAGGACAAGCAGGAGTCGGCAACGGAGCGGGTTCTCAGACGAGCAGGGTTCGGCAGCAGTGCGGGTAGTCAGAACAGGCAGAGGTCGGCAACGGAGCGGTTTCTCAGACGGACAGAGTTCGGCAACAGAGCGGGTGGTCAGGCAAGCAGAGGTCATCAACAGGCGGGCAGTCAGACAAGCCGAGGTCAGGTTTCCGGGAACAAACAAGCAGGCAGACAACAAGTCACGGCACGGGAGTACACACTAGCTGCAATACTACAGCAAGGTGGCAATGCACTCTCCAGACTTAAATAGGCATCTTTGGCGCGCACGGCATGACGCGCCGCGTGCGCATGCGCACCGCACAACACGCCGCGCGCGCATGCGCAGATGCGGTCACGTACGCGCACGCACACGCGCACGCCTAGACGCGCACGCGCGCGCCCGCGCAGCGCCAACACGCGCAAATGCCAGATCAGAGCATACACAGCAGCCATCCCTGTGCACGCAACGCCACACAACGCCTACGCCAGCGCCTCCAGACGCCAACGCCTACGCCGTGCGATGCAGCGCCCACTGGTGAGCATCGACAGGTCGCCCCGCCGAGACCCACCAGGACGACCGCCAGTATCCGTGCGTACTGGCCGCCTCCTCTGAACAGGTAACTGACCGTGACAATGCCCCCTCCTAAGGGGCAGCCTCCGGATGCCCTCAGTAGCTGGCTTCTCCGGGAAATCCCTGTGGAACTGGTTGACCAGATGGGTGGCATGGACGTTTACTGCTGGTTCCCAAGAACTTTCCTCTATGCCATATCCCTTCCACTTGACAAGATACTGGATCTGATTGTACCTTCTTCTGGCATCCAAGATTGCCTCCACCTCATACTCCTCCTCTCCTTCAACCAAGATCGGTGGTGGTGGGTTTGTTCTTCTACCAGAAAAGGAATCCACAGTGGTAGGTTTCAATAATGCAGTATGGAATACAGGATGAATCTTTAGGTTACCAGGAAGATCCAATTCAAAAGCTACCGGTCCTATCCTCCTTTTGATGGGAAATGGTCCAATGAACTTAGCACCCAGCTTTTTGGACGGGCAGGCCAACTTGAGATTCACAGTAGATAACCAGACTGAATCCCCCACTTTGAAATCTGGATTGTCTCTTCTGTGAAGATCAGCCTTCCTCTTGTAATTCTTTTGAGCTTGGGACATGGTATGTTGCAGAATCAGGTTATTTTCTTGTAATGTTTTGATCAGGTTGTCAGAGGCAGGTACTGATGTCTCTGAAAGAATGTTTGGCAGAAATGACGGATGGAACCCATAATTTGCAAAGAACGGAGACTGTTGTGTGCTTGAATGAACGGAGTTGTTATAGGCGAATTCGGCCAATGGCAGGAGCTGGACCCAGTTGTCTTGTGCTGATGATAGGAAACATCTCAAATACTGTTCTAACGTTTGATTGGTGCGTTCTGTCTGGCCATTTGACTGTGGATGATAAGCAGATGAGAAATGTAGTTGAATGTTCAAGGATTTGCACAAAGCTTTCCAAAATCGGGATGTGAACTGTGTCCCTCTGTCCGAGACGATGTCGGCTGGAACCCCATGAAGGCGCACAATCTCTTTAATAAAAGCTTTGGCCGTTGTTTGCGCTGAAGGAATACCTTCCATAGGTAGGAAGTGCGCCATCTTGGACAGACGGTCAACAACAACAAAGATGGTATTACACCCCTCTGATCTTGGCAATTCCACAATAAAATCCATAGAAATTGAGTGCCAGGGCCTGGGTGGTACTGGCAGCGGGTTAAGTAGACCCCATGGCTTGAACTTTGATCCTTTAAATCGACAGCATATGGGACAGGCAGTTACGTATAACTTGCAATCTCTTCTAAGCTTTGGCCACCAGAATGAACGTTGCACCAGGTCCTGAGTCTTCGTAACACCAAAGTGACCTGCCAGTTTGTGGTCGTGACAGGATTCAAAAACTATGTGTCGCAATTCTTCTGGCACAAACATCCTGTTACCGAACCACCACAGGCCCTCCCTCTCTTCCAGAGAGTCCTTGATGGCTTCCGGTGGGTCGGTTGATGCCTGACGGAGCTGGCTAATTAGTGCTGGCTGAATAATCAAAAAGTTCTGATCAGACAGAATTGTATCAGGTATGCTTGGATTCTCATCTTCTGGAAACATACGGGATAAGGCGTCTGGTTTTGTGTTTTTTGATCCTGGTCTGTAGGTGATGTGGAATATGAATCTTGAAAAGAATAAAGCCCACCTGGCCTGCCTTGGATTCAACCTTTTGGCGGTCTTAAGATATTCGAGGTTACGGTGATCCGTGAAGATAAGTATAGGCTGGGCTGCGCCTTCCAGAAGGTATCTCCATTCCTCTAATGCAACCTTGATAGCCAGCAATTCTCTGTCCCCCACATTGTAATTTCTCTCTGCCTCTGACAGCTTCCTCGAATAGAATGCCACTGGATGCAGCAAGGCCTTGATTCCCTGTCTTTGTGATAGCACTGCCCCTACCGCAGAATCAGATGCGTCCACTTCTAGTACAAAGGCCAATGCCGGGTCTGGATGTCTGAGAACAGGCGCAGATGTGAAGTGCTGCTTCAGCTTATCAAATGCTGCCTGAGCCTCCTCATTCCATAGCAGTGGCGGCTCCAGGAAATTTTTTTAGGGGGTGCTATGCAGGTGCTGGACCAATTTCCGAGGGAGCTGACGACCTGCGGTGCGCGAAGCGCGGCAAAAAATGGGTGTGGCTACAACCTGCGGCGCGCAAAGCGCGCCGCGGCGGAACATAGGCGTGGTCATGACCGGATGAGGGCGGGGCTAACTAATTTAAAGTGAACCCAGGGTGAGAGTGATATGGTGGCTGCCATATTTATTTCCTTTTAAACAATACTAGTTGCCTGGCAGCCCTGCTGATCTATTTGGCTGTAGTAGTGAACTGAATTACACCAGAAACAAGCCATGCAGCTAATCTTGTCAGTTCTGACAATATTGTCAGAAACCCCTGACCTGCTGCATGCTTGTTCAGGGTCTATGGTTGAAAGAATAAGAGGCAGAGGACCAGCACGGCAGCCAGGCAACTGGTATTGCTTAAAGGGAGATAAATATGGCAGCCTCAATATTATTCTCACCTCGGGTTCCCTTTAAAAGTGCAACGCAAAGACAGAGGGCCCAAGTTTTGGTGACCCTTTTCCCAGAAAATTCACATAATTGTGCAGGTTTTCTCAAGAAAATACACGTAATGTGAGCAGTTTTAACAAAAAACACGTCCAATGACCCCAATATGCACAATCGTTATCAGATATGGCTCCAATATGCACAATCGGTAGCAGATATGACCCCAATATGCACAATCGGTAGCAGATATGACCCCAATATGCACAATCGGTAGCAGATATGACCCCAATATGCACAATCGGTAGCAGATATGACCCCAATATGCACAATCGGTAGCAGATATGGTCCCAATATGCACAATCGGTAGCAGATATGGTCCCAATATGCACAATCGGTAGCAGATATGGTCCCAATATGCACAATCGGTAGCAGATATGGTCCCAATATGCACAATCGGTAGCAGATATGGTCCCAATATGCACAATCGGTAGCAGATATGGTCCCAATATGCACAATCGGTAGCAGATATGGTCCCAATATGCACAATCGGTAGCAGATATGGTCCCAATATGCACAATCGGTAGCAGATATGGTCCCAATATGCACAATCGGTAGCAGATATGGTCCCAATATGCACAATCGGTAGCAGATATGGTCCCAATATGCACAATCGGTGGCAGATATGGTCCCAATATGCACAATCGGTGGCAGATATGGTCCCAATATGCACAATCGTTATCAGATATGGCCCCAATATGCACAATCGGTAGCAGATATGACCCCAATATGCACAATCGGTAGCAGAAATGACCCCAATATGCACAATCGGTAGCAGAAATGACCCCAATATGCACAATCGGTAGCAGAAATGACCCCAATATGCACAATCGGTAGCAGAAATGACCCCAATATGCACAATCCGTAGCAGTTATGACCCCAATATGCACAATCCGTAGCAGATATGACCCCAATATGCACAATCAGCATCACCTGAAAAAGAAAAGAAAAACCCATTTACTCACCTACAGCCAGAAGACCTTCTTTCCCGACCTCCTGTCCCGAGTCCCGACCTCATTGTGGCGCGCAGCGCCCGCGCGCCCACGATCCTCTTCCTTCCCGACGTCACGACGAGACTTCCTGCCTGCATGCAGAGAGCAGGGCTACGGGAAAATGGCCGCCCGAAGCCATGCACTGCAGACTCGAAGTCTGCAGAACAGGGCTCCGGGCGGCCATCTTACCGTAGCCCTGCCTGCTGCTCCGTGCTGCCGCTGTGTGAACTGACTTGGCGTCTTTTAGACGCCTGAAGTCAGTTCACTCCAGGGGGTGCTTTGGGGGTGCTTGGACAATTCTAGGGGGTGCTTGGACAACGCAAAGACAGAGGGCCCAAGTTTTGGTGACCCTTTTCCCAGAAAATTCACATAATTGTGCAGGTTTTCTCAAGAAAATACACGTAATGTGAGCAGTTTTAACAAAAAACACGTCCAATGACCCCAATATGCACAATCGTTATCAGATATGGCTCCAATATGCACAATCGGTAGCAGATATGACCCCAATATGCACAATCGGTAGCAGATATGACCCCAATATGCACAATCGGTAGCAGATATGACCCCAATATGCACAATCGGTAGCAGATATGACCCCAATATGCACAATCGGTAGCAGATATGGTCCCAATATGCACAATCGGTAGCAGATATGGTCCCAATATGCACAATCGGTAGCAGATATGGTCCCAATATGCACAATCGGTAGCAGATATGGTCCCAATATGCACAATCGGTAGCAGATATGGTCCCAATATGCACAATCGGTAGCAGATATGGTCCCAATATGCACAATCGGTAGCAGATATGGTCCCAATATGCACAATCGGTAGCAGATATGGTCCCAATATGCACAATCGGTAGCAGATATGGTCCCAATATGCACAATCGGTAGCAGATATGGTCCCAATATGCACAATCGGTAGCAGATATGGTCCCAATATGCACAATCGGTGGCAGATATGGTCCCAATATGCACAATCGGTGGCAGATATGGTCCCAATATGCACAATCGTTATCAGATATGGCCCCAATATGCACAATCGGTAGCAGATATGACCCCAATATGCACAATCGGTAGCAGAAATGACCCCAATATGCACAATCGGTAGCAGAAATGACCCCAATATGCACAATCGGTAGCAGAAATGACCCCAATATGCACAATCGGTAGCAGAAATGACCCCAATATGCACAATCCGTAGCAGTTATGACCCCAATATGCACAATCCGTAGCAGATATGACCCCAATATGCACAATCAGCATCACCTGAAAAAGAAAAGAAAAACCCATTTACTCACCTACAGCCAGAAGACCTTCTTTCCCGACCTCCTGTCCCGAGTCCCGACCTCATTGTGGCGCGCAGCGCCCGCGCGCCCACGATCCTCTTCCTTCCCGACGTCACGACGAGACTTCCTGCCTGCATGCAGAGAGCAGGGCTACGGGAAAATGGCCGCCCGAAGCCATGCACTGCAGACTCGAAGTCTGCAGAACAGGGCTCCGGGCGGCCATCTTACCGTAGCCCTGCCTGCTGCTCCGTGCTGCCGCTGTGTGAACTGACTTGGCGTCTTTTAGACGCCTGAAGTCAGTTCACTCCAGGGGGTGCTTTGGGGGTGCTTGGACAATTCTAGGGGGTGCTCGAGCACCCCCTTGCACCCCCCTGGCGCCGCCCCTGTTCCATAGGAAGTGACTATTCTGACGTGTAAGCTGAGTGATGGGCAGAATGATTGCGGAAAAGTTCTTAATAAATCTGCGGTAAAAATTGGCAAATCCCACAAACCTCTGAACTGCCTTCCGGTTGGTGGGGGCTGGCCAATCCAGAATTGCCTGGATCTTCTGTGGATCCATTGTAAATCCTTCATTTGAAATGATAAGTCCCAAAAACTGTATGACCTTCTTCTCGAACTCACACTTCTCGGCCTTGACGAATAGATTGTGTTGTCTAAGGCGAGCCAGTACCTGACAGACCTGATGGCGATGATCCTCCAATAGATTGTTGCTTTTGTGGTATGGGCGCTCCTCTTAAACTATCAGGCTCTCACCTGGACTGCTCAAACAAAATCTCCACCCAGTGGATCGCTAAGTATGCTGGGGGGTATTACCTCCCTAAATGAATGACCTTCCGTGTGCATACAGCGCTCCCACTGTGTGGCACAGACTGGTACTCAAATATACTGGCAAGTGGGGCTGATATCAGCCTTCCCTCCTAGCAAATATATAGCAAGAGTCCTTAATCAAATGTCCTCTTAAAGTTAGCTATGTTATACAAATTTCTTCCACAGAGTCCAGATCCCAAAGTGACATTCAGTTGTAAAAATATTCCACTTTACATCCCATCAGCATAACCAGGGCCAGCGTACAATATTATACTCTCACCGATGTCCAGGGGCTGACATATATAAACATCAGCAGGCACGTTTCATTAATATTCACACCAGCAGCTTCCTCCAGATGGGTTGGCTGACCGGCTACAGACCAGCAAATGCGTTTATGATATCCTGCATCAAGGGGTTCCGCTCAGGCCAAGTGTCTCCTTAAAAACTCAGAAAGGAGATTCCATAGCATAACACCGTTTATTTAAAAGTTTTAAAATACATACTAGTGCACTCACAATTGTAGCCCCTGATGAGTCATCACTGACGAAACCGGTAGGGCGGGGCCTCAGGCGGAACAGCAGCGGAGACGCAGATGATTCAGAGCGGAGGAGGAAGTCCATTATTGTTATGCGCATAAACTTTCTACAATTGTGAGTGCACTAGTATGTATTTTAAAACTTTTAAATAAACGGTGTTATGCTATGGAATCTCCTTTCTGAGTTTTTAAGGAGACACTTGGCCTGAGCGGAACCCCTTGATGCAGGATATCATAAACGCATTTGCTGGTCTGTAGCCGGTCAGCCAACCCATCTGGAGGAAGCTGCTGGTGTGAATATTAATGAAACGTGCCTGCTGATGTTTATATATGTCAGCCCCTGGACATCGGTGAGAGTATAATATTGTACGCTGGCCCTGGTTATGCTGATGGGATGTAAAGTGGAATATTTTTACAACTGAATGTCACTTTGGGATCTGGACTCTGTGGAAGAAATTTGTATAACATAGCTAACTTTAAGAGGACATTTGATTAAGGACTCTTGCTATATATTTGCTAGGAGGGAAGGCTGATATCAGCCCCACTTGCCAGTATATTTGAGTACCAGCCTGTGCCACACAGTGGGAGCGCTGTATGCACACGGAAGATGATCCTCCAATGAAGCTGAAAATACTAGGATGTCATCTAAATAAACTATTATAAATTGATCGATAAAGTCTTTTAGGACGTCATTAATGAAATACTGGAATGTCGCCGGGGCATTGCAGAGCCCGAACGGCATTACCAAGTATTCGAAATGTCCGTAACGTGATCTGAAGGCAGTTTTCCACTCGTCTCCAGCTCTTATTCTGACCAGATTATAGGCTCCTCTTAAATCCAGTTTAGAAAAAATTCTGGCTTCACGGAGCTTCTGGAAAAGTTCTGGGACCAGAGGTAGTGGGTAGCGGTTCTTGATAGTCACTTTATTAAGCTCCCGGTAGTCTATGCAGGGTCTTAGTGTTTTGTCTTTTTTTTGTACAAAAAAAGATTCCTGCTCCCGCTGGAGAGATGGATGGCCTGATAAATCCTTTCTTGAGATTCTCTTCAATATAAAGTCTGAGCGTTTCTTGTTCCGGGTCGGAGAGGGGAAACATACGCCCAAACGGAATCCTGGATCCTGGAATTAGGTCAATCGGGCAATCGTACGGTCGGTGAGGTGGTAGACAATCTGCCCCTTTCTTATCAAAAACATCAAGGTATTCATGGTACTGGGACGGAACAATTTCTTGAAGTGCTTTTGATGTGCATAGCAATGGGCCAGAAGTGATTGGATTAACGGATAAACAGCAACTCCCACAGTAGACTGAATTGAAAGAGACGACTCCTGAAGACCAATTGATGAGTGGGTTGTGTGCTTGAAGCCAGGGTAGTCCTAGAATTACAGGAAACATTGGAGAAGCTAGAAGGTCGAATTTGAGTAGTTCTTGGTGAGTATCGAGGATAAGAGCACTGGTGGGAACGGTTTCCATAGTAACCGGACCTGAACAGACAGTTGATCCATCGGCTAAATGGATGTGGAGTGGTTCTTTGCGGGGCTGCACTGGAAATTGATGGTGAGTGGCGAATGAAATGTCCATGAAACAACTACAGGCTCCGGAGTCGATGATGGCGGTGGTCCTAATGGTTCTTCCTGGGAACTGAAATGAGATAGGAATGGTCAGGTGATTAGTTAACTTGGGAGGGTAGCTAGAGGGTGAATTTCTAGATGAAAAATCCTTACCCATGGGTCGAACCGGGCAAGTCCTGATCATGTGGCCAGCAGCTCCACAGTAGAAGCATAAGTTCCCTTGTCTTCTTCTGTTCTTTTCCTCTGCTGATACGGGAGAACGCATAACCCCTAACTGCATTGGTTCCTCCTGATCCATCGTTGCAGTAGAAGCTGTGCCTGAGGCAGAGGGGAGAGTAGGGACCCAGAATGCACGGGAGACAGTGCCTGCTGATTTCTCCATCTGTCGTTCCCGTAACCGCCGGTCAATCTGGATTGCCAAATCAATCAAGGCATCGGGGGTAGCTGGTATTCCCACCCGAGCCAGTTCATCTTTCAGGGTTTCGGATAGCCCGAGGCGGTACTGGTGTTTCAATGCGCCCTCGTTCCAGTCCGTGTCTGCTGACCATCTGCGGAATTCGGAAGTATATTCTTCTACTGGTCTTCGACCCTGGCGTAGCTTGCTTAGTCCTATTTCGGCTGTGGCCTGTCGCTGTGGGTCATCATATAAGACTGCCATGTGGGTGAAAAAGGTTTCTGTTGACGCTAAAGCAGGGTGCTTTTGATCCATCAGCCGGTGAGCCCAGGTCTGCGGATCTCCTTGGAGTAATGAAATGACATAACCCACCTTTACCTCTTCATGAGGGAAGGTACGTGGCTGAAGAGAAAAATAAAGCTGGCAGGCGTGTTTAAAGGCTTGGAATTTTGATCTATCTCCAGAAAACCGTTCTGGTGTGGGGACTCGTGGTTCAAGGGCTAGCAGAGCAGGTGCAGGGGCAAGGTTGCTTGCTGCTGGTAATTGTGCTTGCGGTGCTACGGCAGGGGCAGGCGGCTGACTAGGTGCGGCTGCTGAGAGAGTGTCCATGCGGCCTTCCAGCCATTGATGACCCGCTTGGAGCTCCTTCAGGGCGTCTGTCAATGCGGCCATCTGATTGCAGAGGGTGGTTAGTACCGTTGCTACCTCAGCGGTCTCCATTAGTGGCTGTAGTATTATGTCACAAACCTGGTAGCAGAGGAGACCGTTGTGCTGAGGGTAGCAACTCTTGCAGCTTGACACCCAAGACTCCTGGAGTGGGAACAGGAGCACTAAGGTGTGCAGGAGGCAGGAGTGCTCGCAGGATCCGGTAGTGAGCTGAGCAGACTGGAACCGCGGCACTCCCCTGGCCTGAGTCGGGTGGTGCAAGGACTCAACGACCAGTGTGGATAGTAACAAGGCAAATCCCAGGACAAGCAGGAGTCGGCAACGGAGCGGGTTCTCAGACGAGCAGGGTTCGGCAGCAGTGCGGGTAGTCAGAACAGGCAGAGGTCGGCAACGGAGCGGTTTCTCAGACGGACAGAGTTCGGCAACAGAGCGGGTGGTCAGGCAAGCAGAGGTCATCAACAGGCGGGCAGTCAGACAAGCCGAGGTCAGGTTTCCGGGAACAAACAAGCAGGCAGACAACAAGTCACGGCACGGGAGTACACACTAGCTGCAATACTACAGCAAGGTGGCAATGCACTCTCCAGACTTAAATAGGCATCTTTGGCGCGCACGGCATGACGCGCCGCGCGCGCATGCGCACCGCACAACACGCCGCGCGCGCATGCGCAGATGCGGTCACGTACGCGCACGCACACGCGCACGCCTAGACGCGCACGCGCGCGCCCGCGCAGCGCCAACACGCGCAAACGCCATATCAGAGCATACACAGCAGCCATCCCTGTGCACGCAACGCCACACAACGCCTACGCCAGCGCCTCCAGACGCCAACGCCTACGCCGTGCGATGCAGCGCCCACTGGTGAGCATCGACAGGTCGCCCCGCCGAGACCCACCAGGACGACCGCCAGTATCCGTGCGTACTGGCCGCCTCCTCTGAACAGGTAACTGACCGTGACAGTAATGGGGTGACTGAGTGAGCGGCAGTGTACTACTGTTCCCAGCAGACACAGAGTGGCAGTAAACACAATGCTATATAGTGTGGCTGAGCGAGCGGTGTACTACTGTTCCCAGCAGATACAGAGTGGCAGTAAACACAATGCTATATAGTGTGGCTGAGCAAGGTACACAGAGTGGCAGTAAACACAATGCTATATAGTGTGGCTGAGCGAGCGGTGTACTACTATTCCCAGCAGACACAAAGTGGCAGTAAACACAATGCTATATAGTGTTGCTGAGCGAGCGGTGTACTACTATTCCCAGCAGACACAGAGTGGCAGTAAACGGAATGCTATATAGTGTGGCTGAGCGAGGTACACAGAGTGGCAGTAAACACAATGCTATATAGTGTGGCTGAGCGAGCGGTGTACTACTATTCCCAGCAGACACAAAGTGGCAGTAAACACAATGCTATATAGTGTGGCTGAGCGAGGTACACAGAGTGGCAGTAAACAGAATGCTATATAGTGTGGCTGAGCGAGCGGTGTACTACTATTCCCAGCAGAAACAGAGTGGCAGTAAACACAATGCTATATAGTGTGGCTGAGCGAGGTACACAGAGTGGCAGTAAACAGAATGCTATATAGTGTGGCTGAGCGAGCGGTTTACTACTATTCCCAGCAGACACACAGTGGCAGTAAACAGAATGCTACATAGTGTGGCTGAGCGAGGTACACGGAGTGGCAGTAAACACAATGCTATATAGTGTGGCTGAGCGAGCGGTGTACTACTATTCCCAGCAGACACAGAGTGGCAGTAAACAGAATGCTATATAGTGTGGCTGAGCGAGGTACACAGAGTGGCAGTAAACACAATGCTATATAGTGTGGCTGAGCGAGCGGTGTACTACTATTCCCAGCAGCGACACAATGACTGGGGGGACCCTGGCTAGCGTGGCTGGAGCGCGAACTACCCTGCCTGCCTACCCAAAGCTAAACCCACAGACAAATGGCGGAGATATGACGTGGTTCGGGTATTTATTTACCCGAACCACGTGACAGTTCGGCCAATCAGAGCGCTAGCCGAACGTTCGGGGAACGTTCGGCCATGCGCTCTTAGTTCGGCCATGTGGCCGAACGGTTTGGCCGAACACCATCAGGTGTTCGGCCGAACTCGAACATCACCCGAACAGGGTGATGTTCTGCAGAACCCGAACAGTGGCGAACACTGTTCGCCCAACACTAATCTCATCATGTCACGTGTCACCTCGGGTATCCTTTAAACCAGGATCAGACTCCCACTGTTCCCAGTTGGTCTTCAAAGCCTTCACTCACTTATTTGTGACCCCTTGTCAGCTCTCATCATTGCTCTGTGCAAACCCCTCCCCTTCCTGCGTGTGTCCAGTAATTAGCAGGGGAAGTAACAGGAACAAGATGAATAGCACTGGACAATGATTGCACCCAATCTAATTGTTATTGTTAATCTCGTCTAAATAGTGCTAAACAATAGAATAAAACACATATATGTGCAGCTCTGTGGCTTATGGGCAACCTGGTGATGTAGTGATTAGCACCCTCGCCTGTATCTTTAAAATGTATAATAACAGATACAGTATGCATGAAAATGTCATGCCATTTGTATGCATTTTTGACCTGAGCCAATCAACTGCACATTTGGTCCACTTTGATGGGTTCAATTTAGGGATGATCGGAAAGAGCTAATTCCGTTCCGCCGGAATTTGCGGATTCAGTCAGTGGTTAATTCCGTCGATATGAAATTGCCGCCAGATTTTTGCGAAATACCGCAGAATTCCGGATTCTGGCGGAAAAATTAAAGTAATTGCGAATGGAATCTTGTCTATGGTAAATGGTATCCCATGGAACCGATTGACTGTTCCCTTAGTCCTTTTTGTCTTTCCCTCCTTCCCTCCTCCTCCTCCTCCTCCGGAGGGTCTTGTCTTCCAGGGAATTGTAGGATTTCAAAAGCCAACTCACATACATTAGCCAGGAATCGAACCCAGGCCTACTGCTCTGTAGGCTGCTATCCTAACCATTATACATTATTATAACAATGGTACATTCTAGGCTGGCTTCAGCATGTAGTATTGTAGTGTGTAGTGTTGGTGGTATAATGGTTAGGAAAGCAGCCTACAGAGCGGTAGGCCTGGGTTCTATTTCTGGCCAATGTATGTGAGTTGGCTTTTGACATCCTACAAATCCCTAAGCAAGCTCATTTTTCTCTTGGATATATCATAATGGTGCATGGTAGGCTGGCTTCAGCATGTAGTGTTGGTGGTGGTATAGTGGTGAGGAGAGCTGCCTACCAAGCACTAGACATGGGTTCGATTCCCGGCCAATGTACAGTATGTGAGCTGGCTTTTGAAATCCTACAATTCCCTGGAATTGGAGGAGTGGAATAAGGAAGCCTGTCAAGCAGAGATCAGTTTGGTGGCAAAAAATTTTGCATTCCGCGGAACTCTACATTTTTCCGCGGAAATTCCACCATAGTGATATAGCAATTCAGTTCCGTTGCAACGGAACGGAATCACCAAATTCCGTCCGGAATCGCGGAAATCTTAATTCCCCGGAATCCAGCGACCATCCCCAGTTCATTTACAAGCTGCATACACTTTGCACTGAATTTGCATGCAAGCTAGAATTATTGGCCTGCTAACAAGGCAGTCTCTTGATGAAGGTGTTGCAGAGCATGAATGCTGGCATCAAAATGTAATGAAACGATCTGAGACGTATTTGGCCACCTCTTGTTTACATTGACTCCTCCTCCACATCAAGCGGTACACTTTGCGCATACGTAGCTCTAACATCTTGGCCAAGAGGGTGGAGAAGGTGAAAATTGCAAAAACGTAACCACTAGCCGCGTCCATTTATCTATGCGCTGCAGGAGTACTTTTCTCGTTCCAGGGGCGTAGATACTCATCTATTGCTTTTAATGCGCGGTGGGCATGCGCGTACGCCGCACCCGCGCTCGCACTCATGACTAGCAGTTACAGGACAGATTGGTGAATGCTCCCATTCCCCAATCTAAGTGCCGGATTTATGAATAATCTTTGCTGTAACGCACATCAGAGATTTTTTGTTAAAAAAAAACATATTAAAAAAATGATACTATTTTCACTTTTGTTAGAGTATAGAAAGCTGTGCACTACACTAAATATTTTTGTCCAAAAAAAAACAAAAACAAAAAAAAACCCTTAACCCCTTTCTGGCCCCACAGTGACACAGTGACTATAATAATAAAAATAATAAAAAAAAAAATAAAATAAAAAAAGCCAAGGTGACAGAATGCATCAATTATTATGTTAGGGACTTAGGGGCCCATACACTGGTCGATTTCAGCCATTGATCGATCGATTCAATAGAATCGATCGGAAATCTATTCTATCGAATTAGCAGATCATTTGATCTGTCTGACTATGGCCCAGTGCACACCAAAACCGCTAGCAGATCGTCAAAACGCTAGTGGTTTTGGGAGCAGAGAGCCGATATTTGGCCGGGTGCACACCAAGCGGATTTTGTATGCGATCCACCAGCCGCATCAGCCAGTGAAAACGCTTGGCTATTGTATTTCAATGTGTGATGCACACCGGCGGTTTGAGGTTTTTTAGCACACCGCAAACGGGCAGCAGGAGGCGCGTTTGCGGCTTGGCAAAAACCTCAAACCGCCGGTGTGCATCATCCCATTGCAATACATTAGCCAAGCATTTTTCCAGGCGGATGCAGCCGGCGGATCGTTCCAAAAACCGCTCGGTGTGCACTGGGCCTTAAAATATGGGTACCATGGTTTTGGTTTTATTGCAGATAAGTGATTGCAAATTAAAAACAATAAAAAATGAAAAAAAATAAAACTTTATTTCCATAAAAAATATCGCCATACATTGTACTAGGGAGTAGGGACATAATTTAAATGTTTAATAAGTGGGACAAATGGGCAAATATAATGTGTGGTTTTAATTACAGTAGCACTTTTTAAAACTGTAATGGCTGAAAACTGAGAAATAATGATTTTTTTTTGTTTCTTTCTTCGTATTCCCTTTAAAATCTAAACAATAAACTGCTAAACAATAAACTAAAGACATATATGTAAAGCATGGTAGCATACGGGCAGCGCGGTGGCATAGTGGTTAGCGCTCTCGCCTTGCAGCGCTCGATCCCCAGTTTGCATCCCAGCTTATCTGCAAGGAGTTCGTATATTCTCCCAGTATCTGTGTGGGTTTCCTCCAGGCATTCTGGTTTCCCCCCACATCCCAAAAACATACAGACAAGTTAATTGGCTTCCCCCTAAACATTGGCCCTAGACTACGATACATACACATAATGATACATACATAGACATATAATTATAGTATTAGAGATTAGACTGGGAGCCCCTCTGAGGGACAGTTAATGACAAGACAATATACTCTGTACAGCACTGCGTAATATGTCGATGCTATATAAATACTAAATAATAATAATAATAATATAGTAACATAATACATACAGCTGCCCGTACTAAGACATATTAGAGATCAGAGAGATGCTGTTAGGCCCTATCGGTGATCTGCCGCATAAATTACAGCAGATATGTGACCAGAGAAAAGGATAATATCTGTATAATTAGCCTGAATAAGAAAAATGTTCCATATTTAAGTTGCCACTTAAGTGATTTTCTCAAAGAAGATACGTTGTATCCATTATGCTGCGTAGATAGGTGAAAGAGGGCATTTTACATGTCATTCTACACGCATAATTCTCATGATGGAATGTCCTTATGGAATAGCGTGCATCAGTAAGGATGTCCAGAGACCACAGGACAGTTTAATATTATTATTATCAATAAATGTATAACATATTCTGCTGCAGTTCACAGAATCTAATCCCTACCATAGTCAGTCCAATGTCCTAATATAGTACTATTATTTATTAATATAGCACCAACATCTTCTGTCACTGACTGTGCTCAGAGGAGCTCACAATCTAATTCCCACCATAGTCATAGTCTAATGTCCTACCATATTATTATTATGTATTTATATAGCACTGACATCTTCTGCAGCACATTACAGAGTACATAGTCATGTCACTGACTGTGCTCAGAGGAGCTCACAATCTAATTCCCACCATAGTCATAGTCTAATGTCCTACCATATTATTATTATGTATTTATATTATAGCACTGACATCTCCTGCAGCACATTACAGAGTACATAGTCATGTCACTGACTGTGCTCAGAGGAGCTCACAATCTAATTCCCACCATAGTCATAGTCTAATGTCCTACCATATTATTATTATGTATTTATATAGCACTGACACCTCCAGCAGCACATTACAGAGTACATAGTCATGTCACTGACTGTCCTCAGAGGAGCTCACAATCTAATTCCCACCATAGTCATAGTCTAATGTCCTACCATATTATTATTATGTATTTATATAGCACTGACATCTTCTACAGCACATTACAGAGTACATAGTCATGCCACTGACTGTCCTCAGAGGAGTTCACACTCTAATCCTACCATAGTCATAGTCTAATGTCCTACCATATTATTATTATTATGTATTTATATAGCACTGACATCTCCTGCAGCACATTACAGAGTACATAGTCATGTCACTGACTGTCCTCAGAGGAGCTCACAATCTAATTCCCACCATAGTCATAGTCTAATGTCCTACCATATTATTATTATGTATTTATATAGCACTGACATCTTCTACAGCACATTGCAGAGTACATAGTCATGTCACTGACTGTCCTCAGAGGAGCTCACACTCTAATCCTACCATAGTCATAGTCTAATGTCCTACCATATTATTATTATGTATTTATATAGCACTGACATCTTCTGCAGCACATTACAGAGTACATAGTCATGTCACTGACTGTCCTCAGAGGAGCTCACAATCTAATACTACCATAGTCATTGTTGGATATGATTTCTATCCAGAACATTGGCATAGGACACATGGTGAAACCATCTCAAAATGCTTGCTGTGTTACAGAAACCAGATCAAAGAGACGTTCAGTTAACTGCTATTATTACCCTTGGGAACAGAAACCATCAGAACTGGTCTAGTGATTAAATGGCCAGTGAAACTGGTATTATCTTATCTCAAAGAATGGGACCCTTGGATAATAAAGCCATAAAAACCAAGGGGACAATGGAAGTTCTCATGGGAACAGTTGGTTAGCAGATGGACAATACCCCAACAGTTTCTGTATGCCTGAGACAATGAAGGGAGGGTCACCTTTCAGATCTAAACACCTGTATGATCAGGGTGCCCCCTGGTGTCGGACAACCAACATCACAGGACCTCATGGGTGAGGTTACAGCGCCACTTAGAGGTCTAAAGAAGACATAACTGGCAAGGACAGGGGGGCGGAATGATACCTGAGCTGGGGGTGGTCGTATGGGTGTGTGTGTGTGAGGAATGGATTTCTTGGCTATTTAAGCCATAAGAGAGATTGGCTAGGAGCTCTCCCAGAAGAAGAAGCTTTCATAAGGCTCTATAGATTCCATCAGCAGGAGCATAGAGAGACATCAGACTCCACCAAGCCTCCATTTTGATGTAAGAAGTAATAATCTTGCTTAAGATATAGTACCTGCATTGATACGCAATTAGTCAGAGTAGATAGGACTAGAGGAGCAACCTTAACTTGTAACTGTGATTCTACTTTGTTATATTTTCTTTAATTTGGAAAAACAATAAATAGCGTTACTGCAACAAAAGACTGTTATTTACAAAAGTAGAACTAGGAAACCAAGTAGCAGATATATCAGTCATAGTCTAATGTCCTACCATATTATTATTATTATGTATTTATATAGCACTGACATCTCCTGCAGCACTTTACAGAGTACATAGTCATGTCACTGACTGTCCTCAGAGGAGCTCACAATCTAATACTACCATAGTCATAGTCTAACGTCCTACCATATTATTATTATGTATTTATATAGCACTGATATCTTCTGCAGCCCTGTACAGAGTACATAGTCATGTCACTAACTGTCCTCAGAGCTCACAATCTAATCCTACCATAGTCATAGTCTAATGTCCTACCATATTATTATTATGTATTTATATAGCACTGACATCTCCTGCAGCACATTGCAGAGTACATAATCATGTCACTGACTGTCCTCAGAGGAGCTCACAATCTAATCCTACCATAGACATAGTCTAATGTCCTACCATATCATTATTATGTATTTATATAGCACTGACATCTTCTGCAGCACATTACAGAGTACATAGTCATGTCACTGACTGTCCTCAGACGAGCTCACACTCTAATCCTACCATAGTCATAGTGTAATGTCCTACCATATTATTATTATGTATTTATATAGCACTGACATCTCCTGCAGCGCATTGCAGAGTACATAATCATGTCACTGACTGTCCTCAGAGGAGCTCACAATATAATCCTACCATAGTCATAGCCTTATGTCTTACCATACTATTATTATGTATCTATATAGCACTGACATCTTCTGCAGCCCTTTACAGAGTACATATTCATGTCACTAACTGTCCTCAGAGCTGACAATCTAATCCTACCATAGTCATAGTCTAATGTCCTACCATATTATTATTATGTATTTATATAGCACTGACATCTTCTGCAGTACTGTACAGAGTACATAGTCATGTCACTGACTGTCCTCAGACGAGCTCACACTCTAATCCTACCATAGCCATAGTCTAATGTCCTACCATATTATTATTATTATTATTATTATGTATTTATATAGCACTGACATCTCCTGCAGCACATTACAGAGTACATAGTCATGTCACTGACTATCCTCAGAGGAGCTCACAATCTAATCCTACCATAGTCATAGTCGAATGTCCTGCCATATGATTATTATTATGTATTTATATAGCACTGACATCTCCTGCAGCACATTACAGAGTACATAGTCATGTCACTAACTGTCCTCAGAGAAGCTCACACTCTAATCCTACCATAGTCATAGTCTAATGTTCTACCATATTATTATTATGTATTTATATAGCACTGACATCTTCTGCAGCACTGTACAGAGTATATAGTCATGTCACTGAGTGTCCTCAGAGGAGCTCACACTCTAATCCTACCATAGTCATAGTCTAATGTCCTACCATATTATTATTATGTATTTATATAGCACTGACATCTTCTGCAGCACTGTACAGAGTACATAGTCATGTCACTGAGTGTCCTCAGAGGAGCTCACACTCTAATCCTACCATAGTCATAGTCTAATGTCCTACCATATTATTATTATGTATGTATGTATATAGCACTGACATCTTCTGCAGCACATTACAGAGTACATAGTCATGTCACTGACTGTCCTCAGAGGAGCTCACAATCTAATACTACCATAGTCATAGTCGAATGTCCTACCATATTATTATTATTATGTATTTATATAGCACTGACATCTCCTGCAGCACTTTACAGAGTACATAGTCATGTCACTGACTGTCCTCAGAGGAGCTCACAATCTAATACTACCATAGTCATAGTCTAACGTCCTACCATATTATT
Source organism: Hyperolius riggenbachi (assembly GCF_040937935.1). Lineage (NCBI taxonomy): Eukaryota > Metazoa > Chordata > Amphibia > Anura > Hyperoliidae > Hyperolius > Hyperolius riggenbachi. Next base: position 7,680,759 of record NC_090655.1, on the reverse strand, counting down.
ATTATGTATTTATATAGCACTGATATCTTCTGCAGCCCTGTACAGAGTACATAGTCATGTCACTAACTGTCCTCAGAGCTCACAATCTAATCCTACCATAGTCATAGTCTAATGTCCTACCATATTATTATTATGTATTTATATAGCACTGACCTCTTCTGCAGCACATTACAGAGTACATAGTCATGTCACTGACTGTCCTCAGAGGAGCTCACACTCTAATCCTACCATAGTCATAGTGTAATGTCCTACCATATTATTATTATGTATTTATATAGCACTGACATCTCCTGCAGCGCATTGCAGAGTACATAATCATGTCACTGACTGTCCTCAGAGGAGCTCACAATATAATCCTACCATAGTCATAGCCTTATGTCTTACCATACTATTATTATGTATCTATATAGCACTGACATCTTCTGCAGCCCTTTACAGAGTACATAGTCATGTCACTGACTGTCCTCAGACGAGCTCACACTCTAATCCTACCATAGCCATAGTCTAATGTCCTACCATATTATTATTATTATTATTATGTATTTATATAGCACTGACATCTCCTGCAGCACATTACAGAGTACATAGTCATGTCACTGACTATCCTCAGAGGAGCTCACAATCTAATCCTACCATAGTCATAGTCGAATGTCCTGCCATATGATTATTATTATGTATTTATATAGCACTGACATCTCCTGCAGCACATTACAGAGTACATAGTCATGTCACTGACTGTCCTCAGAGGAGCTCACACTCTAATCCTACCATAGTCATAGTCTAATGTCCTACCATATTATTATTATGTATTTATATAGCACTGACATCTTCTGCAGCACTGTACAGAGTACATAGTCATGTCACTGAGTGTCCTCAGAGGAGCTCACACTCTAATCCTACCATAGTCATAGTCTAATGTCCTACCATATTATTATTATGTATGTATGTATATAGCACTGACATCTTCTGCAGCACATTACAGAGTACATAGTCATGTCACTGACTGTCCTCAGAGGAGCTCACAATCTAATACTACCATAGTCATAGTCTAATGTCCTACCATATTATTATTATTATGTATTTATATAGCACTGACATCTCCTGCAGCACTTTACAGAGTACATAGTCATGTCATTGACTGTCCTCAGAGGAGCTCACAATCTAATACTACCATAGTCATAGTCTAACGTCCTACCATATTATTATTATGTATTTATATAGCACTGATATCTTCTGCAGCCCTGTACAGAGTACATTGTCATGTCACTAACTGTCCTCAGAGCTCACAATCTAATCCTACCATAGTCATAGTCTAATGTCCTACCATATTATTATTATGTATTTATATAGCACTGACATCTCCTGCAGCACATTGCAGAGTACATAATCATGTCACTGACTGTCCTCAGAGGAGCTCACAATCTAATCCTACCATAGTCATAGTCTAATGTCCTACCATATCATTATTATGTATCTATATAGCACTGACATCTTCTGCAGCACATTACAGAGTACATAGTCATGTCACTGACTGTCCTCAGAGGAGCTCACACTCTAATCCTACCATAGTCATAGTGTAATGTCCTACCATATTATTATTATGTATTTATATAGCACTGACATCTCCTGCAGCGCATTGCAGAGTACATAATCATGTCACTTACTGTCCTCAGAGGAGCTCACAATATAATCCTACCATAGTCATAGCCTTATGTCTTACCATACTATAATTATGTATTTATATAGCACTGACATCTTCTGCAGCCCTTTACAGAGTACATAGTCATGTCACTAACTGTCCTCAGAGCTGACAATCTAATCCTACCATAGTCATAGTCTAATGTCCTACCATATTATTATTATGTATTTATATAGCACTGACATCTTCTGCAGTACTGTACAGAGTACATAGTCATGTCACTGACTGTCCTCAGAGGAGCTCACAATCTAATCCTACCATAGTCATAGTCTAATGTCCTACCATATTATTATTATGTATTCATGTAGCAGTGACATCTTCTGCAGTACTTTACAGAGTACATAGTCATGTCACTGACTGTCCTCAGAGGAGCTCACAATCTAATCCTACCATAGTCATAGTCGAATGTCCTGCCATATTATTATTATTATGTATTTATATAGCACTGACATCTCCTGCAGCACATTACAGAGTACATAGTCATGTCACTGACTGTCCTCAGAGGAGCTCACACTCTAATCCTACCATAGTCATAGTGTAATGTCCTACCATATTATTATGTATTTATATAGCACTGACATCTCCTGCAGCACTTTACAGAGTACATAGTCATGTCACTGACTGTCCTCAGAGGAGCTCACACTCTAATCCTACCATAGTCATAGCATAATGTCCTACTATATTATTATTATGTATTTATATAGCACTGACATCTCCTGCAGCACATTACAGAGTACATAGTCATGTCACTGAGTGTCCTCAGAGGAGCTCACAATCTAATCCCTACCATAGTCATAGTCTTATGTCCTACCATATTATTATTATTATGTATTTATATAGCACTGACATCTTCTGCAGCACATTATAGAGTACATAGTCATGTCACTGACTGTCCTCAGAGGAGCGCACAATCTAATCCTACCATAGTCATAGTCTAATGTCCTACCATATTATTATTATGTATTTATATAGCACTGACCTCTTCTGCAGCACATTACAGAGTACATAGTCATGTCACTGACTGTCCTCAGAGGAGCGCACAATCTAATCCTACCATAGTCATAGTCTAATGTCCTACCATATTATTATTATGTATTTATATAGCACTGACATCTTCTGCAGCACATTACAGAGTACATAGTCATGTCAATGACTGTCCTCAGAGGAGCTCACACTCTAATCCTACCATAGTCATAGTCTAATGTCCTACCATATTATTATTATGTATTTATATAGCACTGACATCTCCTGCAGCACATTACAGAGTACATAGCTATGTCACTGACTTTCCTCAGAGGAGCTCACACTCTAATCCTACCATAGTCATTGCCTAATGTCCTACCATATTATTATCATGTATTTATATAGCACTGACCTCTTCTGCAGCACTGTACAGAGTACATAGTCATGTCACTGACTGTCCTCAGAGGAGCTCACAATCTAATCCCACCATAGTCATAGTCTAGTGTCCTACCATATTATTATTATATATTTATATAGCACTGACATCTTCTGCAGCACTGTACAGAGTACATAGCCATGTCAGTGACTGTCCTCAGAGGAGCTCACAATCTAATCCTAACCTAGTCATAGTCGAATGTCCTACCATATTATTATTATGTATTTATATAGCACTGACATCTCCTGCAGCACTGTACAGAGTACATAGTCATGTCACTGACTGTCCTCAGAGGAGCTCACAATCTAATCCTAACCTAGTCATAGTCGAATGCCCTACCATATTATTATTATGTATTTATATAGCACTGACATCTCCTGCAGCACTGTACAGAGTACATAGCCATGTCAGTGACTGTCCTCAGAGGAGCTCACACTCTAATCCTACCATAGCCATAGTCTAATGCCCTACCATATTATTATTATGTATTTATATAGCACTGACATCTTCTGCAGCACATTACAGAGTACATAGTCATGTCACTGACTGTCCTCAGAGGAGCTCACACACTAATCCTACCAAAGTCATAGTCTAATGTCCTACCATATTATTATTATGTATTTATATAGCACTGACATCTTCGGCAGCACATTACAGAGTACATAGTTATGTCACTGACTGTCCTCAGAGGAGCTCACACTCTAATCCTACCATAGTCATAGTGTAATGTCCTACCATATTATTATTATATATTTATATAGCACTGACATCTTCTGCAGCACATTACAGAGTACATCGTCATGTCACTGTGCTCAGAGGAGCTCACACTCTAATCCTGCCATAGTCATAGTCTAATGTCCTACTATATTATTATTATTATGTATTTATATATCACTGACATCTCCTGCAGCACATTACAGAGTACATAGTCATGTCACTGACTGTCCTCAGAGGAGCTCACAGTCTAATCCTACCATAGTCATAGTCTGATGTCCTACCATATTATTATTATATATTTATATAGCACTGACATCTTCTGCAGCACATTACAGAGTACATAGTCATGTCAGTGACTGTCCTCAGAGGAGCTCACAATCTAATCCTAACCTAGTCATAGTCTAATGTCCTACCATATTATTATTATGTATTTATATAGCACTGACATCTCCTGCAGCACATTACAGAGTACATAGTCATGTCACTGACTGTCCTCAGAGGAGCTCACAGTCTAATCCTACCATAGTCATAGTCTAATGTCCTACCATATTATTATTATGTATTTATATAGCACTTACATCTTCTGCAGCACATTACAGAGTACATAGTCATGTCACTGACTGTAATCAGAGGAGCTCACACTCTAATCCTGCCATAGTCATAGTCTAATGTCCTACCATATTATTATTATGTATTTATATAGCACTGACATCTTATGCAGCACATTACAGAGTACATAGTCATGTCACTGACTGTCCTCAGAGGAGCTCACAGTCTAATCCTACCATAGTCATAGTGTAATGTCCTACCATATTATTATTATGTATTTATATAGCGCTGACATCTTATGCAGCACATTACAGAGTACATAGTCATGTCACTGACTGTCCTCAGAGGAGCTCACAGTCTAATCCTACCATAGTCATAGTCTAATGTCCTACCATATTATTATTATGTATTTATATAGCACTGACATCTTATGCAGCACATTACAGAGTACATAGTCATGTCACTGACTGTCCTCAGAGGAGCTCACACTCTAATGCTGCCATAGTCATAGTCTCATGTCCTACCATATTATTATTATGTATTTATATAGCAATGACATCTTCTGCAGCACATTACAGAGTACATAGTCATGTCACTGACTCTCCTCAGAGGAGCTCACAATCTAATCCTACCATAGTCATAGTCTAATGTACTGCCATATTATTATTATGTATTTATATAGCACTGACACCTTCTGCAGCACATTACAGAGTACAGAGTCATGTCACTGACTGTCCTCAGAGAAGTTCACAATCTAATCCTGCCATAGTCATAGTCTAATGTACTGCCATATTATTATTATGTATTTATATAGCACTGACACCTTCTGCAGCACATTACAGAGTACATAGTCATGTCACTGACTGTCCTCAGAGGAGCTCACACTCTAATCCTACCATAGTCATAGTCTAATGTCCTACCATATTATTATGTACTATTTTTATAGCACTGACATCTCCTGCAGCACATTACAGAGTACATAGTCATGTCACTGACTGTCCTCAGAGGAGCTCACTCTAATCCTACCATAGTCATAGTGTAATGTGCTACCATATTATTATTATGTATTTATACAGCACTGACATCTTCTGCAGCACATTACAGAGTACATAGTCATGTCACTGACTGTCCTCAGAGGAGCTCACACTCTAATCCTACCATAGCCATAGTGTAATGTCCTACTATATTATTATTATGCATTTATATAGCACTGACATCTCCTGCAGCACTGTACAGAGTACATAGTCATGTCACTGACTGTCCTCAGAGGAGCTCACAATCTACCATAAAAGTGGGTATCCTGAATAATTTACTGCATTTACTATAGTATGTATCACTACAGGGCCTATGATCATAAAATAGGGATGTTCACAGTTCAGCAGCACCTCTTTGCACAGACTTGAAGAATCTTCCTTGCCGTATCTGAGATATTGCTAGAGTCACCCGCTGACTAATTGAGTGTCAGCTCTCAGCTTTTCAGTTCAGCTTCAATCACTTCTGTTTTCCGGCTAGAGCAGAAAGTTGCAGATTTGTTGAATTATCTGCTTTACTCTCATCATAAACAAATCTGCTCCTTTTCCTTTTAACAGGCACTCGTCATAAATTAATGTTGCGCTTGGCATCAGATACCTCGGGCAGCCGTTAAACGCTCCTCAGTGTGACAGTTAGTGCCGGCTGCCGAATGTCATTTGTGAACTGAATGAAACATAGAATATTCAAGTTAAAGGGACGGTTCAGGGACTAGCTAAAAAAAATAAAAATCCATTTCCACTTACCTGGGGCTTCCTCCAGCCCGTGGCAGGCAGGCGGTGCCCTTGGCGCCGCTCCGCAGGCTCCCGGTGGCCGACCCGACCTGGCCAGGCCGGCGGCCAGGTCGGGCCTCTTCTGAGCCTGCGCAGTACAACCCGGAGGACGTCCGATGACGTCAGCGCGCCGGCGTGGAACGCACCATGGAGCGCAGAAGAGGCCCGACCTGGACGCCGGCCTGGCCAGGTCGGGTCGGCCACCGGAGACCACCAGGAGCCTGCGGAGCGGCGCCGAGGGCACCTCCTGCCTGCCACGGGCTGGAGGAAGCCCCAGGTAAGTGGAAATGGATTTTTATTTTTTTTAGCTAGTCCCTGAACCTTCCCTTTAAAGAGAAACCGTGACCAAGAATTGAATTTCATCCCAATCAGTAGCTGATACCCCCTTTCCCATGAGAAATCTATTCCTTTTCACAAACGGATCATCAGGGGGCGCTGTATGGCTGATATTGTGGTGAAACCCCTCCCACAGTGTGATGTCATGACCATGGTCCTGACAGTTTTCTGTCTGTGAACCTCGTTGCATTGTGGGAAATAACAGCTGTTCCCAACTGCCAAAAAAGCAAGCAGCATTTCCTTCCAGTGACATCACCTGCCAGCAGTAAAAATGTCACCATGTAATAAATGTCAGAATGTAAATCAGGGAGAGGAAAGATTTTACAATGAGCAAACACTGACTAAATCATTTATACATAATTATTGTAAAAATTAAGCACTTTTTTATTACATTATTTTCACTGGAGTTCCCCTTTAAAGTATTTCTGAACTGTATATTTAGTAATTTGTTAAAAAAAAAGCAGGCACCACACAACTCACCTCACCTACTCCCATTCTTGTCTTTTCCGCCCTCTCAGCTCTCCCGCTCTGCCGGCAACTTTACCGCTACGGCGCTGACCCGGAAGTAAACAAAAAGTACTTCCAGGTCAGCGACATACGAGTTACGAGAGGACACGGCAGAACGGGAGAGCTGACAAGGTGGAAAAGACAGCGAAGGGAACCCGGAGTAGGTGAGTAATGTGGTGGTTGTTTTTTTTCACAGATTACTAATTTCCGCAGTACAAGGAGGCGTGGTGGATGGCGCTCCTAGGGAGGATAACTACCACTTCCTCCCTGCCCATATTCATCGATCTAGTCAGTCGAAGATTTTGGCTGACTATTGTGGGGACCCCTGGGGGGACTGGAATGAAAGGATGGTGTTGTGACATAAGTCACACATTTTTTCATCGTCGTGATTATATAAAAATTTTGAGCCGTTTGTGTCTAATCTTGATTAAAAGTTACACAAAATGTGAAAACAGATTTATCACCTACATGCATTGAAGTCTATGGACATGAGAAATGACTCATCATAATTACAAGTATGTGCAAAATGAATTCCAACATAGCTTGAAATGTTACATTATGATTTAGTGTCATAATTGTTTGCTGCAAAATGAATACTATGGGAAAAGTTCTAAGCCACAGATGTTCTGCTATCAATTCCCTTCATTCAAGCAGGCCCTGAAGCTCTCTGAAGTGAAATAAAACCTTACGATATAATAAATTGTATGTGTAGCACAGATAATGAATAGAACATTAGTATCTAAGAAAAGAGTCTCATATTTTTATTTTCTGTTATATAGCTTTTTTATAAATATAACATTGTGCCATTCTCTAATATTTGTAGTTTACAAACTACATTCTGTATTTTAAACTATGAAACAGAGCAGAGCTAATGAACTTCCCTGCAGTAAAACTTTATCTCAAGCTGTCTCTCACTGTTTCTTTGATGTATAAGTGCTTCAGAAAACAGCACTGTATAGCTGACTCAAGTTGGGTCGGAGAGCTCAGAGAAGCTCTTTTGCGTAGATAACAACTGAAAATTATTAACTCTTATTGTGCTGGAAACAATATGAGACTCATATCTTTGATACTAATGTTCTATTTCTTAGCTGTACTACACATATAATTCATTATATCATACATTTATTTTCACTTCAGATTCCCCTTTAACCCCATTGCCGTTCCAATTGTGTCGGCAAGGGGGCGGCGCAGCAATTTTTTTTTAAAATGTTTTTTTAAATCATTTAGCGAGCCCAGGGCTCGCTACATGATTGCCGGTGACAAGCGGCATCCCCCTACCTAACCCGATCGCCGCCGGCGCTCTCAAAAAGCAGGAAATCCTGGTCAGAACGGGATTTCCTGCTGGGCTTCCCCTGTCGCCATGGCGACAGGGCTGGATGACGTCGGGACGTCAGAGGGAATCCCGATCCACCCCTCAGCGCTGCCTGGCACTGATTGGCCAGGCTGCGCAAGGGGTCTGGAGGGGGGGGGGCGCGGCTGGTAGCGGCGAGCGGCGGTGATCAAAATATGCACGCAGCTAGCAAAGTGCTAGCTGCGTGCAATAAAAAGAATTATGCAAATAGGCCCAGCAGGGCCTGAGAAATCCTCCTGCGCAGGTTACCCCGAGCTGAGCTTGGGATAACCGGCAAGGAGGTTAAAGAGCAGGACCCAAAAATGCCATAATGAACTTACTTGGGGCTTCCTCCAGCCTACGGGAGTCCGAGAGCTCCCTCTGGGTCCTCTGGGCTTCCTGCGTTCTGCTGGTGGCGTAGTCAGCCGCACGACTTCGCCAAGAATTATGCACAGCTGGGCATGCGCGGCCCCTCCGTTCGCACCGGGCCCGTCACCGTGAGAGCTCTGCGTATGAGCAGTTCACTCTTTCGAGAACCGTGTGTGCGCAGAACGTTAATGCCGATAGATGCGCGAGCAAGACAGGCATGTGGAGGCACTACACATGCTCCTAGTGAAGTTGCCTGGTGCATTCTTCCGAGAACCGCACATGCGCAGAATGCTCATGCCCACATGCGTGTGATCAAACCGGGCACACGATGTGCTGCACATGCACAGTTGCGCACGACTCCTGGCAAAGTCCCGCAGCTAACGTAGTTGGCACTTGGCAGCGGAAAAACAACGGAGGGAGCCCAGAGGACGCAAAGAGACCTCACGGACTCCAGGGGCTGGAGGAAGCCCCAGGTAATTTCATTATGGCGGATATTTAGAGGAAGCAGGTCATTTCGGCTGCGTAGCACCTGATACCGGCGCGGGTATAGCTGCAATGCTATGGACCGCGCCTGCGTAGCTGTAATTACATGTGTGTGTGTCCTGCCCTCCGCCCTGAGTGGATACGAGAGGGGAATTAGTATTTTACGCCACCGGAAATAGGCCCGCCTTTGCGCGGAACTGACCGGCGGCATACTAATACGTACGCATATATAAAGGCTAACACCTGAACAAGCATGCAGATCACGTGTTTCTGACCAAAGTGTGACTGGATTAGCTGCATGCTTGTTTCAGGTGTGTGATTCAGACACTACTGCAGCCAAAGAGATCAGCAGGACAGCCAGGCAACTGGTATTGTTTAAAAGGAAATCAATATGGCAGCCACCATATCCCTCTTTTAAAGCACCACTATCCTGAAAAAAGTAGGCAGTTAAAATCTGACAAAACTGACAGGTTTTGGGACAGTCCATCTCCTCATGGGGGATTCTCAGGGTTCTCTTTGTTTTCAACAGCATTTCCTGAACAGCAGTATAACTGCCAAAATAGTAAGCTACCAGCCGGCCTCCCTAATCACATTTTTCACTTGTTTCCACTTGTGCGGTGCGGAATCGTTGCGGATTCACCGCTGACAAATTTGCATGCGGGAGCAAAATCGCATGCGAATGTTACCGTGAATTTGCATACGATTTCGCATAGGTTAGTGTGTATGCGAATTTAACCATGTCAGTGCCTGTGTGCTTTTACATTGCTATCATGCAAAACGCCGCATGCAAAACATAGCGCACACCGCTATGCGAATCGCATACAATGTATTTAATAGGAAAATCGCATGCGGTTTTGGTATGCGAATTTTACCGCAAATGTGCATACCAAAACCGCATGTGATTTTCCTAGTAAATACTTTGTATGCGATTCGCATAGCAGGATGCGGTATGCGAATTCTGATGGCTCTGCCGTACAGATTTTTCTGCACAGAAAAACGCTCAGAAATCCTGACAAGTGAAAACAGTCCCATCCACTTGTATTGTCTATGCGAATCTGCATGCGGGAAACGCCTCCAGATTCACTCTAGTGGAAACGGGCCCTTAGACTTTGCAACTGCTGTTCAGGAAATAGTGTTTGAAAACAAAGAAAACCCCCAAGATTCCCCCGTGAGGAGATGGACTGGCCCAAAAACCTGTCGGTTCTGTCAGATTTTAACTCCCTACTTTTTTGGCGATAGTGAGGGCCTGTACACACTGAAAAACGCAAGCAAAATCGCAAGCGCATGCGTTTTTAAAATCGCAAGTGCATGTAGTTTTAAAAACGGATCTGCATGCGCTTTTGCCTGCGTTTTTTTTTGCGTTTGCGTTTTTCTTGTAATTGCTGATTGACTAAAGAATCCTTTGTTTTTTTTCTAGTTTACATTTCAACAGGAATCAGGAAATTGCAGTCTTCTGGGATACTGACTTCTGAAAAACGCAAGCGCATGCGTTTTTAATGCGTTTTTCAAGCGCTGCGCTTAAGAAAGCGCAGCAGGCACTGCGATTGCGTTTTTCTAAAAACGCATCGCACCAGTGTGTACAAGTCATCACGATTTTTATTCTTTTTCAAAAGACCTTGCGATTTTAAAAATGCATGCGTTTTTTTAAAACGCAGCGCAAGCGCAGCAGTGTGTACAGGCCCTTAAAGAGAGTCTGAAGCGACAATAAATCTCGCTTCAGAGCTCATAGTTAGCAGGGGCATGTGTGCCCCTGCTAAACCGCCGCTAAACGGGGGTCCCTTTACTCCTAAATCCCCTCGGTGCAGCGGGGGATCGCTTCCTGGTTGGGGCAGGGCTAACCGCCGCAGCCCTGCCCCACGCGCGTATCTCCGCCTCTCCCCCGCCCCTCTCAGTCTTCCTTCACTGAGAGGGGCGGGGGACAGGCAGCGATGCGCCGCTGATAGACACGACTGGAGGCAGGGCGGCAGCTGTTAGCCCTGCCTCCATGAGCGACCAAGTCTGCGACCAAGTGTTGCAGGGGGGGGGGGGGGGGGGGTTGGGGGTGAAGGGACCCCCGTTTAGCGGCGCGATAGCGGCAGTTTAGCAGGGGCACACATGCCCCTGCTAACTATGAGCTCTGAAGCGAGATTTATTCTCGCTTCAGAGTCTCTTTAAAGATCCATTTGTTCACTTTTGCTTACCTGCCATCTTCAAATCTGCATCTCCCTCTCTTGGACATACACCCCACCCCCCTTATGTATCCCTTGCCACCACCCCTTAGATTCTAAGCCTGCTTTGTAGGCCCCTCCTCTCCATGCGCTCTTCTCCGCCACCATACAGAATCAGTGACTCATCTGATATATTTATCCCCACAGTGCAATCTGCTCACTATTGTTTATTGTCATATCACTATTTTGTGTACAATAGCAATACCACTGTAATCAGGGGAGTAACTAGAAATCACTGTGCCCCCCTGCAAAAATTTGGATGGGGACCCCTCAAACCCCCCCCCCCCCCCCCCGCCACCAACGCAGTCAATAGAACAGCTCTTGAGGAGGGGTAGCGGTGAAAGGAAGGAGAGCAGCACTGTACACAAGACTCTGCTGAACACTGAATAGGGACTGCCTACAAAGTTTGTCTACAAAACGTTGTATGATTCCTTATCAGTGGCTGAGCAGATGCAGTTATTAGAAAAACTGTGCATAGAGCAGAACGTTTTTTCTCTCCTTGACCTTAGTTGTCAGTCTCTCAGGACGGGCCCCCTGTGGCTTCTGGGCCCCCCCTGCGACTGCATCCCTTGCAGGGTCTATTGTTACGCTCATGGCTGTAATGTCCCCATGTCATGTTTAACCATTTGTGCAGCCTGGACGTAATGCTCACATCCATGCAGCTGCTGCTGTGCGGGTGCACGTGCAGCCCCCCGTTAGCCCAGAGATCAATGAATGGGGATATAATTCCCATTCACTGATCTAAGTGCCCGCTAGAAAGACCGACGGCTTCTTTTCAGAAACCACCGTCTTTCTGAAAAAAAAAAGTTTCCCGTCCTCCTAGCACATCCTGGAAGCGAGATTTGCTTCCAGGACTAAAAAAAGAGAAACTGCTCACTGTGGCCTTCTTGTGGCCAAATAGTAATACTACATCTACATACACTTTTTTAATGAAATAAACCCATATTATTACATTTAAAATTAACTGTCTACCTCCACACCAAAAATTACCCAAATAACATTTTTGAAGAAAAAAAAAATTACAATTTAAAAAAAAAAAAAAATAGTTACCCAAGTGTCTGAACTTTTTATATATGCATGCGAAGAGGGTATATTACAAATGTGTTTTTAATTATAAGCTTGTAAATAGTGATGGACGCAAATCTGAAAAAATGCACCTTTATTTCCAAATAAAATATTGGCGCCATACATTGTGATAGGGACATAATTTAAATGGTGTAATAACCGTGACAAATGGGCAAATAAAATACATAGGTTTTAATTAGAGATGGGACGACGAATCCGGCGAATCCACGAATCCCTCGAATATTGGGAAATATTCGATATTCGTGGATTCGAATCCCGACGCCATTTTCCACTTTACGAATCCGCCGAATCCCGACGCTGCATCGCCGCGCATCCGCCGCTCGCACTCGTCCTCCTCCGACCCGCGCCTCCTCCGACCGCCCCGCGCCTCCTCCGCCCGGCCGCCCGCATACTTTGTATCAACTCACCCGTCCAGTGGAGCGCAGACAGAGCGGCAGACCTCTCGCTGACTTCCTGGTTCCCCCTAGTGACCGGCTCTTACAATGACGTCATCAGTAAAAGCCGGTCCGGCCACTAGAGGGAACCGAGAAGTAAGGACGAGGTCTGCCGCTCTGTCTGCGCTCCACTGGACATGTGAGTTGACTTGACACTTATGCAGGGGTGAGCGAGGAGGCACGGGGGACGGAGGAGGCCATGGGGGTGAGCGGAGGAGGCACGGGGGGGGGGGGGGGGGAGCGACACCTACCTACCTACCTACCTACCTACCTACCTACCACTTTACCTACCTACCTGCCACTATACCTACCTAAAGGCCCCCTATACGTACCTACCTACCTACCGGGCACTATACCTACCTACCTACAGGCCCCTATACCTACCTAAAGGCCCCCTATACTACCTACCTACCACTATACCTACCTACAGGCCCCTATACCTACCTAAAGGCCCCCTATATGTACCTACCTACCTAAAGGCCCCTATACCTACCTAAAGGCCTCTATACCTACCTACCTAAAGGCCCCCTATACGTACCTACCTACCTAAAGGCCCCTATACCTACCTACCTAAAGGCCCCTATACCTACCTACCTACATACCTACCTATACTTAAGGCCTTATACCCTGCTACCTATACTGAAGGTCCCTTTAACTACCTACCTACCTACAGGACACTATACCTACCTACCTACCGGCCACTATACCTACCTACCTACCTACAGGCCACTATACCTACCTAAAGGCCCCCTATACGTACCTACCTACCTACCTACCTAAAGGCCCCTATACCTACCTACCTACCTAAAGGCCCCTATACTTACCTACCTACCTACCTACCTAAAGGCCCCTATACCTACCTACAGGCCTCTATACCTACCTACCTACTTAAAGGCCCCCTATACGTGCCTACCTACCTAAAGGCCCCTATACCTACCTACCTAAAGGCCCCTATACCTACCTACCTACATACCTACCTATACTTAAGGCCCTATACCCTGCTACATATACTGAAGGTCCTTTTAACTACCTACCTACCTACAGGACACTATACCTACCTACCGGCCACTATACTTACCTACCTACCTACAGGCCACTATACCTACCTAAAGGCCCCCTATACGTACCTACCTACCTACCTAAAGGCCCCTATACCTACCTACCTAAAGGCCCCTATACCTACCTACCTACCTACATACCTCCCTTTACTTAAGGCCCTATACCCTGCTACCTATACTGAAGGTCCCTTTACCTACCTAAAGGCCCCTATACCCACCTACATACCTACCTATACTTAAGGCCTCTATATACCCTGTTACCTATACTGAAGGCCCTATACCCTGCTACCTATACTGAAGGTCCCTTTACCTACCTAAAGGCCCCTATACCTACCTACATACCTACCTATACTTAAGGCCTCTATATACCCTGCTACCTATACTGAAGGCCCATATACCCTGCTACCTATACTGAAGGCCCCTATACCCTGCTACCTATACTGAAGGCCTATATACCCTGCTACCTATACTGAAGGCCCATATACCCTGCTACCTATACTGAAGGCCCATATACCCTGCTACCTATACTGAAGGCCCATATACCCTGCTACCTATACTGAAGGCCCATATACCCTGCTACCTATACTGAAGGCCCATATACCCTGCTACCTATACTGAAGGCACATATACCTTGCTACCTATACTGAAGGCCTATATACCCTGCTACCTATACTGAAGGCACATATACCCTGCTATCTATACTGAAGGCCCCTATACCCTGCTACCTATACTGAAGGCCCATATACCCTGCTACCTATACTGAAGGCCCATATACCCTGCTACCTATACTGAAGGCACATATACCCTGCTACCTATACTGAAGGCACATATACCCTGCTACCTATACTGAAGGCCTATATACCCTGCTACCTATACTGAAGGCCCATATACCTTTCTACCTATACTGAAGGCCCATATACCTTGCTACCTATACTGAAAGCTACCAATATTGAAGGCACCCATACCTAGCTAGCTATACTGAAGGCACCTTTACCTCGCTACCTATACTGCGGGCAACTATACCACGGATCGCACAATTCGTATGTGCAGGATTCGTTAGATTCGGGATTCGAAAGGTTCGAGATATTCGAGAACCTTTTTAGATTCGGATCCAGATTCGGATTCGAAGAAATTGTGGATTCGTCCCATCCCTAGTTTTAATTATGGTAGCATGTATTGTTTTAAAGCTATAATGGTTGAAACCTGAGAAGTAATGATTTTTTTCCATTATTTTCTTCATATTCCTGTGAAAATGCATTTAGAAAAAAATAATTCTTAGCAAAATGTATCACCCAAAGAAAGCCTAATTGATGGTGGAAAAAAACAAGATGTACTTCAATTCATAATTGGTGATAAAGTTATTGGCGAATAAATGGGAGGTGAAAATTGCTCTGATTCATAAAGGTGAAAAATATCCACGGGCTGAAATGGTTAATGTTGTAATGTCTCCCTCTTTCTATTGTACAGCATCAGTGGCGTAGCAATAGGGGTTGCAGATGCAAAGGTCTCAAATGCACCTAGGCCCATAGCTCCTTAGTTACGCCACTGTACAGCACTGGCGCTGCATAAAACTTTAGCGCTTTACGAATACATTTTAATAATAAGGCAGAATTATAAGCATCTCTTATTATTATCGAAAGCCATTTATCCCGTCCCCGCATTGCCGCCATACGTGGCGATGATAAAAGATATTTTTCCGTGTGTTGAAGACACAGGAATATGGCTGGAGACAGACAGGACCTCAAGCTGTTGTTCGCTGTCTCCAGGACAAAGGGAGCGATCGGAAAAGTGGGTGGCCGGCAATACTAAAAGATTCCCAGCGTGATAAAAAAAAGGGATTGAGTAGAAATGGAGCCGTTACAGCAACTACAAAGGGAAGGAGACATAATAGAGACATCGCTGTCCGCGGCTCTCCTCTGCGCTGTCACGCTACACCTTTACAATACCGCCGTGTAACGTCTAAAAAAAACGCCTTTTAACTCGCGGACTATTTTTATATCTGTGTTGCCTTATCTTTATAAGGTTTGAACATCCTCTGTTATTTAGCTGCTCACCAGAAGACAACCACGGGGCTGTCATTGTCTGATCTGTTAGCATTGGTTGGTCTTAAGGCCCGTAACCCACCTCGCGAATCTTCCAACGATTTTCCCGACGACTGTTTTTATTTTGAGCGACGAATGGTCGTTTACGGGATCTCACGACGTGGGTACAAGCGCACGATCACGCAGACCTTCTTCGCTTAGCATCACGCAGCAATAATGACCGTCATGGCAGATCAGATCTTTTGACCACTCTGCGACCCCATAACGCCGATCGTCGGCCGCAGGACAGCCTAACGCCGGTTGCATACCTCCCAACTTTTTGAGATGAGAAATAGGGACACTTAAGCCACACCCCTGCCACACCCCTGATCACGCCCCTGTCACACCCATAGTCACGCATACCATAAAGATTTCATAAGAAACATATGTTGTTTTAGAATTCAACCCACATCGGTCCTTTCTATCCTGGTTCATTTTCCTTCATATTAACATTTTAAAATAAATAATATATCAATTTAAAGGATGGGAATAAAGTTTAGAGTAAATCAAACACATTTTTTAGTAGATAAATATAAATATATTAATATAGAAAGAGGGACAAAGTCCTCAAAGAGGGACAAATGAAGAGGGACTGTCCCTCCAAAAGAGGGACTGTTGGGAACTATACTAATTGGTAACAAGTCCTGGGGGAGGAGATTAGCGCGGTTCCCGCTCAATGACGGAGCAGAGCTCCTAGATCAGCCAGCCTGCCTGTGACCTTCAGCTTAGACAAACATACTGTCATTAAAGGGAACCAGAGAGGAAGCACCCTTGTGTATTTTACCATGTATATCAGTAAGAACATTAGAGAAAACACTTACCATGCTCTCTGTTTCCTCCTCACTGCTAAAAGTGTCTGTTAACAGCAGTCACAAGAATCCCAGACTGAGCAATTAAATCTGGCTTTGCTGGGAATGATTATTGCTGAGTCATTATAGCAAAGCCACAAGGGGGCAGGCTTGGGCTTGAAATAACACCACAGAAGACAGACTTAGCTATAATCTTTCTGTAGCAAAGCTAGACGGAGCAGCCTGACTTCTCAGTCGGGGATTCTTATCAGACGTGATAACAGTCAGATTACACAGAGAACAATGAAACAAAGGGCAGATTAGGTGTTTACTGTCATGTTCCCACTGATTTATAAGGTAAAATACAAGAGGGTGCTTCATCTCTGGTTCTCTTTAAGTTACATTAGTTATGTTAATTAAAATAGATAGGTAATATAACCTCTTACCCACCCTGTTTTAACAGAACAGGCAAATGTGTGTGATTTCATGGGGCCAGCCATCTTTCTCATGGGGGCAGCCATCTTTTTGGTTGAAAGGAGGTGACAAGGAGCAGGAGACACAGTTCCAACTGTCCTGTGTCCTGATCACCCCTCCCAGCTGCACACGCTAGGCTTCAAATCTCAAATTCAAAATGTAAAAAAAAACAACTACACCAAAACAGCAGAACGAGAACAACAACATCAGAAATCCCATCATGCTTTGCACAGCATCAGGGGAAAAATGCCCGGGCAGTTTTCTTCTGTGCAGCTAAAAATTAGGCTTGGGTAAGAAAAACAAAGTTCTGATGCTGTGAAACTGTTAAAGAAACACCAAGCCTTTTCAGTGCTGCTGAGTAGATTTTTAGTCTGGAGGTTAAGTTTAAGATGCCCGGCGACTCCCATGCAAAGTACCGCAATCGCTTGAAGTGTCGTTGCGCCTGTCGTGTAACATCGCCCATACCCGCCGGCCGGAAGAAGAAGGAAGATGGATCGGGGATCAGGAAGATAACACTGGATCCATCCCCCTGCATCGCGAGGTGAGTACTTCGCTTAAAGGGAAACTGTGACCAAGAATTGAACTTCATCCCAATCAGTAGCTGATACCCCCTTTCCCATGAGAAATCTTTTCCTTTTCACAAACAGACCATCAGGGGGCGCTGTATGGCTGATATTGTGGTGAAACCCCTCCCACAGTTTCCTGTCTGCGAACTTCATTGCATTGTGGGAAATAACAGTTGTTTACAGCTGGGTCCAACTGCCTAAAAAGCAAGCAGCATCTCCTTTCACTAACATCACCTGCCAGCAGTAAAAATGTCACCATGTGATAAATGTCAGAATGTAAATCGGGGAGAGGAAAGATTTTACAATGGGCAAACACTGACTAAATCATTTATACATAATTATTGTAAAAATGAAGCACTTTTTTAAATACAATATTTTCACTTGAGTTCCTCTTTAAGATGTCTAAGGCTGGATTCACAGTAGCCAGTTGCATAAGGCAAGCGTTATAATGAAGTGTGAATAGCACTAGAGACTGGACACAGACTTTAACCACTTTACCACCACGGTACGTGTATCTACGCTCCTTTTAACATCCTTTCCCCACCAGAACCGTAGATACACGCATCTCCACCGCTGACCGTGCTCCCGTGCTCGTGCATGCCGCCGCCCGCTCGCCCGAAGATCAATGACCGGGAAAAACTGTTCCCGTTCGTTGATCTAAGCCCCCCAGCAATGATCGACTGCTTCTATGAGAAGCAGCGCGATCATTGTGAAAAAAAGTTTCCCAGCCTCATAACACTTCCTGTAAGCGTACGTCCTATGCTTACAGGACGCATGCACAAAAAAATGACTGTGGCCATCTTGTGGCCAAATAGTAAAACTACACCCAAAAACATTTTTCATATACAAATACATAGTTCTACATTATAAATTACCTCATTACCTCCCACACTCCCCAATTATTATTATTTTTTGTAATAAAAAGAAAAAAAATACATAAATAGTTACCTTAGGGACTGAACTCTTTAAATATTTATGTCAAGAGGGTATAACACTGTTACTTTATAAACTATGGGCTTGTAATTAGGGATGGACACAAAACTGAAAAAAATGCACCTTTATTTCCAAATAAAATATTGGGGCCAAACATTGTGATAGTGACATAATTTAAACGGTTTTATAACCGGGACAAATGGGCAAATACATTTAATGGATTTTAATTACAGTAGCATGCATTAATTAAAAACTATAATGGACAAAAACTGAAAAATAATGATTTTTTTCCCCACATTTTTTCCTATTTTCCCATTAAAACACATTTAGAATAAAATAATTCTTGGCATAATTTCCCACCTAAAGAAAGCCTAATTGGTGGCGAAAAAAACAAGATATAGTTCATTTCATTGCGATAAGTAATGATAAAGTTATAGACAAATGAATGGAAGGAGCACTGAAATGTGAAAATTGCTCTGGTGCTCCAGGGGTAAAACCCCTCAGTTGTGACGTGGTTAAGCACACACAGCGTTTTGCCGCCCTGTCACTTTGGCGCAATGTGAGCTGAATAACAGCACTTAATGGCCGGCTGTTCACTTGACAGGCACTGATCGTTGTTTTAACAGTTTTATTATAACCGGGAATTTTGTTCCCACTGTTTATATTCACTACCCTCCTTGGAGGGTGGCCTCCAACTGTAAGCACCGGCACTGGAGGTTATTTTTATATTGGTTGCTTGCCAACCTAAGCAGCCTCGTTTTGCGATTACCATTTACCTACTCTTGCTCGATCTTCAGTACATACTGCATTATCCGGGGCTCCTGTTCCTGTGTTTATTTTTCAAGATACTTCTTATCTCTCAAGTCGTGCTCTTCCATAGCAAGGTGTTCCCTCTGTTGCTGCTGGTAGATTTTTGCCTTATAAATTAATCATTGGCTGGAAATCATTTTTGTGCCCCTCACCTAGCAACCATCAGCTCGTTCCTCTCTTGTTTCAAAAGGTAAGGAGAATGCTGTCTGGTTGCTAAGAGAGCGAGGGGAAATGTTCAGCAGTCAGACAACTCATACAGGACCCAACTTATGTTCTGGGAACATCATCTTCCCTTCAGCTATGTTCACAGGGGCCGGTGGGCTGCTTTCCCTGTGACAGCAGGAAAGCAATGCAATGTATCGGGACAGCGGCAAAGCACGTTATGCTCACATTGTGTTGGGTACTGTGAACAGGGACAGATCTAGACCAAGTTGCGCCTGGGGCAAGGTCAGGTTTTGGCGCCTAAAGGTCAGGTTTTGGTGCCTAAACTGCCATTCCCCATCCAAATTTTGCTGCCTTTTTAAGAATTCAACAAACTGCACCTGGGGCAAGAGACCCGCCTGCCCCCCCCCCCCCCCCCCGATCTGTCCCTGACAGTGAAGCATAAATTGGCCTCAATTCACTAAGCATTGTTACATTCGGTAATGCTGATTTTACCAATCACCTTTCCATATGCCAATTTACTAAACCTATTACTGCACAGAAAAGTAAAATGACTGACTAGTTAGGTAAATTACCGACTTCAAAAAATTGCAATTCACAAAGATTAAAGCATTCGGTATCAAGTAAAAGTGTTCAGTATTTACCTCCAGCACTGACCAGCCAGTAACTCACTCTCTCCACTCTCCATGCAGGTAACATATTGACAGATGAAGCAGACAGCCACTAGGGGGAGCCACACAGCCCTGCTTCTCACCCCATTTGATCGGATACTCTGGAAGGTGGGAACTCACTATGGCATAGCAGGAGAAGGAGACATTTTATAAGGCTTTTCTGCATCACTTTAGATGTGAATATCTGTATACTTATACACAGAAGAGCTCCCTCTGGTGACTGCAGTACATCTAAAGGGATGTCGGGGATACACTGGACAAAAACACCCCGACTCATGCACACAGACTCACAGCTTCCTGCCTGACCTGCTCCACAGCTGGTGACACTTACCGAGCAGGGCTAAGTGAATTGAAGCATGTTTGCTCTGTAAATTACCAAACTTCTATCGCATGCTAGAAATCTTAGTGAATTTGGGAGAAAGAATGACCGTCCGAATGCGGTATTTTACCAACCTAAATTATTTTGCCGAACTGCTCTTAGCGAATTGTGGCCATACAGTCAATGAAAATTATGCTTCACCTTTACTGTTAACAGTCTTGCCGCACTGTGAACGTTGTTATAAACTGTTCTAATCACCTTTCGATCCGGCACCAGCAACTTCTTACAGTTGCGTCTCACAGACTGTGAGATAACTTGACTCTCAACACAGCAAGCAGGAGATAGACTTTTCTCAGGCTTCTTCAGTATTTAAGGAGTTTATTCACTACACAAATATACAGATATAGTTCATCATATCCTAGCAAAGCAAGATTCCCATGTTTAAGTCCTTGGCGTTACAGCTCTTGACTAACCTCCCTCCTGGTTGTTAGTCAGTTACCTTCTTTCTAGACTACGTTAGTCTAGACTACCTATGTAAAGCATACATTAGATCAGATTACATGAAGAATGAAAATACTTAGAGGTCCCAGTCAGCATCTAGGTAGCATGAAGTAGGAAGCAGAGCAGGAATCAGAGAGCCCTCTGTCCGACCGTCCCGGGTCTTTAATACCGACTAGGAAAGAGTTAAATGTGACCTCATCTTCGCCATCCCCCAGACCCGACTATTGGCTGAGCCCCCTCGTAGTGTCATAATACCCACCTACTCGATTAATATTTAATGTCACTTTTCCCTTACTTACTGGAATGTGGTATTTTGGTAAACATGGCCTATGTTGATTGTTCTTGTGGTGTACATGTTGAGGTCAGTGCAGGCCTGTGGCCTTCTTTCAGGAACATGTTCTCGGTATCTGCGTGTATCATTTGCTACACGCAGACCCTGAGATGCCTCTGCCTGAATCACAAGAAACTCTATTTATTTTAAAGGCATACTCTGCGGACAAGCCTTTTACATAAAACTCAGGCCTAATAACTGATGCCTACTTAAATTATAACAAAGGTCACACAGGTGGTGCATTGCAGTGAGGCAAGCTGCGTTACAAAGTGGCCGTTAAACCGCAACGCACCACTGTGAACATGGTCTTCATCTCAAATGTATGGTTATTCCAGACCGAGGGTACAGAGTCTGCTAGTCTAGTGTCCCTCAGCAATGTATGGTTATTCCAGACCGGTGGTATAGAGTCTCCTAGTCTGGTGTTCCTCAGCAATGTATGGTTATTCCAGACCGGTGGTATAGAGTCTCCTAGTCTAGTGTCCCTCAGCAATGTATGGTTATTCCAGACTGGTGGTACAGAGTCTTCTAGTCTGGTGTTCATCAGCAATGTATGGTTATTCCAGACCGGTGGTATAGAGTCTCCTAGTCTAGTGTTCCTCAGCAATGTATGGTTATTCCAGACCGGTGGTATAGAGTCTCCTAGTCTGGTGTTCCTCAGCAATGTATGGTTATTCCAGACCGGTGGTATAGAGTCTTCTAGTCTAGTGTTCCTCAGCAATGTATGGTTATTCCAGACCGGTGGTATAGAGTCTCCTAGTCTAGTGTTCCTCAGCAATGTATGGCTATTCCAGACCGATGGTATAGAGTCTTCAGTCTAGTGTTCCTCAGCAATGTATGGTTATTCCAGACTGGTGGTACAGAGTCTTCTAGTCTGGTGTTCATCAGCAATGTATGGTTATTCCAGACCGGTGGTATAGAGTCTCCTAGTCTAGTGTCCCTCAGCAATGTATGGTTATTCCAGACCGGTGGTATAGAGTCTCCTAGTCTAGTGTCCCTCAGCAATGTATGGTTATTCCAGACTGGTGGTACAGAGTCTGCTAGTCTAGTGTCCCTCAGCAATGTATGGTTATTCCAGACCGGTGGTATAGAGTCTCCTAGTCTGGTGTTCCTCAGCAATGTATGGTTATTCCAGACCGGTGGTATAGAGTCTTCTAGTCTAGTGTTCCTCAGCAATGTATGGTTATTCCAGACCGGTGGTATAGAGTCTCCTAGTCTAGTGTTCCTCAGCAATGTATGGCTATTCCAGACCGATGGTATAGAGTCTTCAGTCTAGTGTTCCTCAGCAATGTATGGTTATTCCAGACTGGTGGTACAGACAGTGGCGTAGCTACAAACCTCTGGGCCCCGATGCGGAATCTGGATGTGGGCCCCCCCCCCCACGGCAACAACAGCCCCCCTCCCCCGGCAACACCCGACGCACACACATATCCGAATCCCTATAGCCAGCTATAGGTCCCCCCAGTATAGGTAGCCAGGCATAGGTACGCCAGTATAGTTGCCCCCGGTATAGGTTAGCCAGGTAGGTGCCTCCAGCATAGGTAGCCAGTATAGTTGCCCCCAGTATAGGTTAGATAGGCAGGCGCCGCCAGTACAGGTTAGCTAGGTGGGTGCCTCTAATATAGGTAGCCAGAATAGTTGCCCCCAGCATAGGTTAGATAGGTAGGTGCCCCCAGTATAGGTTAGTTAGGTAGGTGCCTCCAATATAGGTAGCCAGTATAGTTGCCACCTGTATAGGCTAGCTAGGTGCCCCGAATACAGGTTAGACAATTAAGTGCCCCCAGGTTAGATAGGTAGGTGCCCCCCAGTATAGGTTAGATTAGGTAGCTGCCCCCCAGTATAGGTTAGATGAGGTAGGTGCCCCCCAGGATAGGTTAGGTAGCTGCCCCCCAGGATAGATTAGGTAGCTTTCCCCCAGGATAGGTTAGGTAGGTAGCTGGCCCCCCAGGATAGGTTAGGTAGGTAGCTGGCCCCCCCAGGATAGGTTAGGTAGGTAGCTGGCCCCCCAGGGTAGGTTAAGTAGGTAGCTGCCCCCCCAGGATAGGTTAGGTAGCTGCCCCCCAGGATAGGTTAGGTAGCTGCCCCCCCAAGATAGCTTAGGTAGGTAGCTGCCCCCCAGGATAGATTAGGTAGGTAGCTGGCCCCCCAGGATGGGTTAGGTAGGTAGCTGGCCCCCCAGGATAGGTTAGGTAGGTAGCTGGCCCCCCAGGATAGGTTAGGTAGGTAGCTGGCCCCCCAGGATAGGTTAGGTAGGTAGCTGGCCCCCCAGGATAGGTTAGGTAGGTAGCTGGCCCCCAGGATAGGTTAGAGTAGGTAGCTGCCCCCCCCCGGATAGGTTAGAGTAGGTAGCTGCCCCCCAGGATAGGTTAGGTAGGTAGCTGGCCCCCCAGGATAGGTTAGGTAGGTAGCTGGCCCCCCAGGATAGGTTAGGTAGGTAGCTGGCCCCCCAGGATAGGTTAGGTAGGTAGCTGGCCCCCCAGGATAGGTTAGGTAGGTAGCTGGCCCCCCAGGATAGGTTAGGTAGGTAGCTGGCCCCCCAGGATAGGTTAGGTAGGTAGCTGGCCCCCCAGGATAGGTTAGGTAGGTAGCTGGCCCCCCAGGATAGGTTAGGTAGGTAGCTGGCCCCCCAGGATAGGTTAGAGTAGGTAGCTGCCCCCCGGATAGGCACGGAAGCGCTGTAGGCGGAACTCACCTCCGTCCCTGCGCCGCTGGTCTCCTCCCGCTCTGTATAGATGTTGTTACACACTGCTTCCTGTTTAGCCGGAAGCAGTGTGTAACAGCAGATCTATGCAGAGCGGGAGGAGACCAGCGGCGCTTGGAACGCAGGCAGGTGAGTTCTGCCTACAGCGCTTCCGTGCGCTGCGCACTCTGCATCTGAGGGGGAGGGGGAGGGGGGGGCCCGGGGAGAGGTCGGACTGCCCTCCCCACGGCTGCAGCTCCCCCCTCCCAATAACGCACGCAGGGATCCCATCTCCGAGTCCAAACGGACATGGGCCCCCCGGGCCCCTCCCCCGCCTCTTCAGGAGCCGGGCCCGGTCGCCGAGGCGACCGTTGCGACCACAGGCCCTACGCCCCTGGGTACAGAGTCTTCTAGTCTGGTGTTCATCAGCAATGTATGGTTATTCCAGACCGATGGTATAGAGTCTTCAGTCTAGTGTTCCTCAGCAATGTATGGTTATTCCAGACTGGTGGTACAGAGTCTTCTAGTCTGGTGTTCATCAGCAATGTATGGTTATTCCAGACCGGTGGTATAGAGTCTCCTAGTCTGGTGTTCCTCAGCAATGTATGGTTATTCCAGACCGGTGGTATAGAGTCTCCTAGTCTAGTGTTCCTCAGCAATGTATGGTTATTCCAGACCGGTGGTATAGAGTCTCCTAGTCTAGTGTTCCTCAGCAATGTATGGCTATTCCAGGCCGTTGGTATAGAGTCTCCTAGTCTCGTGTTCCTCAGCAATATATGGTTATTCCAGACCGGTGGTATAGAGTCTCCTAGTCTGGTGTTCCTCAACAATGTATGGTTATTGCAGACTGGTGGTATAGTCTCCTAGTCTAGTGTTCCTCAGCAATGTATGGTTATTCCAGACCGGTGGTATAGAGTCTCCTAGTCTAGTGTTCCTCAGCAATGTATGGTTATTCCAGACCGGTGGTATAGAGTCTCCTAGTCTAGTGTTCCTCAGCAATGTATGGCTATTCCAGGCCGTTGGTATAGAGTCTCCTAGTCTCGTGTTCCTCAGCAATGTATGGTTATTCCAGACCGAGGGTATAGAGTCTTCTAGTCTAGTGTTCCTCAGCAATGTACGGTTATTCCAGACTGGTGGTATAAAGTCTTCTAGTCTAGTGTTCCTCAGCAATGTATGGTTATTGCAGACTGGTGGTCTAGAAACTCCTAGTCTAGTGTTCCTCAGCAATGTACGGTTATTCCAGACCGAGGGTATAGAGTCTTCTAGTCTAGTGTTCATCATCAATGTATGGTTATTCCAGACCGGTGGTATAGAGTCTCCTAGTCTAGTGTTCATCAGCAATGTATGGTTATTTTAGACCGGGGGTATAGAGTCTTCTAGTCTAGTGTTCCTCAACAATGTATGGTTATTCCAGACTGGTGGTACAGAGTCTGCTAGTCTAGTGTTCCTCAGCAATGTATGGTTATTCCAGACCGGTGGTATAGAGTCTCCTAGTCTAGTGTCCCTCAGCAATGTATGGTTATTCCAGACTGGTGGTACAGAGTCTGCTAGTCTAGTGTCCCTCAGCAATGTATGGTTATTCCAGACCGGTGGTATAGAGTCTCCTAGTCTAGTGTTCCTCAGCAATGTATGGTTATTCCAGACCGGTGGTATAGAGTCTCCTAGTCTAGTGTTCCTCAGCAATGTATGGTTATTCCAGACCGGTGGTATAGAGTCTCCTAGTCTAGTGTTCCTCAGCAATGTATGGTTATTCCAGACCGAGGGTATAGAGTCTTCTAGTCTAGTGTTCCTCAGCAATGTACGGTTATTCCAGACCAGTGGTATAAAGTCTTCTAGTCTAGTGTTCCTCAGCAATGTATGGTTATTCCAGACCGGTGGTATAGAGTCTCTTAGTCTCGTGTTCCTCAGCAATTATGGTTATTCCAGACCGGTGGTATAGAGTCTCCTAGTCTAGTGTTCCTCAGCAATGTATGGTTATTCTAGACCGAGGGTATAGAGTCTTCTAGTCTAGTGTTCCTCAGCAATGTATGGTTATTGCAGACTGGTGGTATAAAGTCTCCTAGTCTAGTGTTCCTCAGCAATGTATGGTTATTCCAGACCGGTGGTATAGAGTCTCCTAGTCTCGTGTTCCTCAGCAATTATGATTATTCCAGACCGGTGGTATAGAGTCTCCTAGTCTAGTGTTCCTCAGCAATGTATGGTTATTCTAGACCGAGGGTATAGAGTCTTCTAGTCTAGTGTTCCTCAGCAATGTATGGTTATTCCAGACTGGTGGTATAGAGTCTCTTAGTGTAGTGTTCCTCAGCAATGTATTGTTATTCCAGACCGGTGGTATAGAGTCTCCTAGTCTAGTGTCCCTCAGCAATGTATGGTTATTGCAGACCGGTGGTATAGAGTCTCCTAGTCTAGTGTTCCTCAGCAATGTATGGTTATTCCAGACCGAGGGTATAGAGTCTTCTAGTCTAGTGCTCCTCAGCAATGTACGGTTATTTCAGACCGGTGGTATAAAGTCTTCTAGTCAAGTGTTCCTCAGCAATGTATGGTTATTCCAGACCGGTGGTATAGAGTCTCCTAGTCTAGTGTTCCTCAGCAATGTATGGTTATTCCAGACCGAGGGTATAGAGTCTTCTAGTCTAGTGTTCCTCAGCAATGTATGGTTATTCCAGACCGGTGGTATCTAGTCTCGTAGTCTAGTGTTCCTCAGCAATGTACGGTTATTCCAGACCGGTGGTATAGAGTCTCCTAGTCTAGTGTTCCTCAGCAATGTATGGTTATTCCAGACCGGTGTTATAGAGTCTTCTAGTCTAGTGTTCCTCAGCAATGTATCGTTATTCCATACCGGTGGTATAGAGTCTTCTAGTGGTTGGGTAAGGTTCTGCCTTTGACATGGGAGATCAGGGTTTGAATCCTGGCTAGGGTCAGTACCTATTCAGTAAGGAGTTCAAGGCAAGACTCCCTAACACAGCAGGGTGGCCTCCTGAGCGTGTCCTTAGTGGCTGCAGCTCTTGAGTGCTTTGAGTTTAAAAGAAGAAAAGGGCTATACAAATGGTTGGATTATGGAATAATGTTAAAAAAGGATTTTATGTAGCATCCCAGTTATCTGGAACTAAACCAACCAGCACAAATCACCAGCAGTACTCACAGTGGTAAAGGCCAACTTCTTAGGCTGTTTGTGGGATTTGCTGTGCCTACAGACTGGCTTTAACAGCATATTTATATAACTGAACAAAATTATTTTCCGATGCAACCAATTCATGCCATTGTGTTGCAGATTTGCTGGTGTGCTCATGATCATTGCCCTTCTGCATAACCCAATTTCTGCCAGGATTTAGCTGTCGTTTAGAGTTCATGGTCTAGTTCAGGTGCCCACGTCCTGTGGTTGAAAAAAAGGCCCAAATCATTCCCCTACACCACCATGCTTCACGGTAGGTTTGAGGTGTCTGTGCCGATATGCTATATTTGGTTTTCACCAGACGTGGTACTGTGCATTATGACCAAGCATCTGAACTGTGGTCTCTACTGTCCTAATGACTTTGTTCCAGTAGTCTTAGGGTTTTCTGAGACTGAACTTTGCTAACCTACACCATACTGTCATGATAAAAAGGAGGATAACACAACAAAATTATAACAAACTTTTGGCAACTACTATATATATATTTTGTTGCCTAAACCTTTGCGATAGGAGTGACAGCAAGGTCTTTGTTCTGTCCTGCAGCTCCTAGATGTCCCCAGAGAGACCCAGCTGGCCAGAACTCTTTCTCCCTGGCAGAGTAAACTTGAACTGACATCCTGACTTGAGGACATTTTCGCACTTCTTGGACAGAATTCACACTCCACTGATTGCTTTACTGGTTTCATGGTGCTGCTCTTTTACAAGAGCGCTGACAGCAGAGCAGCTGCGGTAACCTGTGGCCGTCCAACTCTTGCAGAATTAAGTGCTGTGGCTTATAGATTGGGGCTGGAAGACTTGCTGGGGCTGGAACTGATGATTGTAAAGTCGGTGGTAGCTTACGTAAGAGGCAGGCTGGCTGAATCTGTTGACGAAAACAGATCTCACAGGCCTGTGGCCAACTCATTTGAAGATGAGACAAAAACATGTCCTATGATCTCTGCATCTAACAGTGTTCAGGCCTCTTAAATTTAATCAAAAGTACATTGCAGGGTTCCACCGATTCATGCCGTGTTCACTCTCTATTAATTGGAGTGGCTTTGGTATCGCCACACTTTGCATCAAATACTTATTCGCCTTTTTAAAAGCAAGTTGTTTGCATCGCATTGCTCTGGAATGTGGCAGCACCTCGATCTGCCTATATGTGTTATATGTTGTATAATGAGATGAGCAAAAATGTCTCTCTGATGCAAATCTACTCCCAGCATGGTGATATAGTGGATAGCAATTTTGTCTTGCAGTGTTGGGTCCCCTATTCAAGTCCCAGCAAAGGCACTATCTGCACAGAGTTTGTATGTTCTCCCACCCATGAGGGTTTCCTCCGGACACTCCAGTTTCCTCCCACATCCCAAGAACATACTGAAAACTTAATTGGCGTCCCTAAAAATTGGCCTTAGACTATGATACATAGACATATGACTATGGTAGGGATTAGATTGCGAGCTCCTCTGAGGACAGTCAGTGACATGACTATGTACTTTCTAAAGTGCTTCAGAAGATGTCAGTGCTATATAAATACATAATAATAATATGGTAGGACATTAGACTATGACTGTGGTAGGATTAGATTGTGAGCTCCTCTGAGGACAGTCAGTGACATGACTATGTACTCTGTAATGTGCTGCAGAAGATGTCAGTGCTATATAAATACATAATAATAATATGGTAGGACATTAGACTATGACTATGGTAGGAGTAGATTGTGAGCTCCTCTGAGGACAGTCAGTGACATGACGATGTACTTTGTAATGTGCTGCAGAAGATGTCAGTGCTATATAAATACATAGTAATAATAATATGGTAGAACATTAGACTATGACTATGGTAGGAGTAGATTGTGAGCTCCTCTGAGGACAGTCAGTGACATGACGATGTACTCTGTAATGTGCTGCAGAAGATGTCAGTGCTATATAAATACATAATAATAATATGGTAGGACATTAGACTATGACTATGGTAGGAGTAGATTGTGAGCTCCTCTGAGGACAGTCAGTGACATGACGATGTACTCTGTAATGTGCTGCAGGAGATGTCAGTGCTATATAAATACATAATAATAATATGGTAGGACATTAGACTATGACTATGGTAGGAGTAGATTGTGAGCTCCTCTGAGGACAGTCAGTGACATGACGATGTACTCTGTAATGTGCTGCAGAAGATGTCAGTGCTATATAAATACATAGTAATAATAATATGGTAGGACATTAGACTATGACTATGGTAGGAGTAGATTGTGAGCTCCTCTGAGGACAGTCAGTGACATGACGATGTACTCTGTAATGTGCTGCAGAAGATGTCAGTGCTATATAAATACATAATAATAATATGGTTGGACATTAGACTATGACTAAGGTAGGATTAGATTGTGAGCTCCTCTGAGGACAGTCAGTGACATGACTATGTGCTCTGCAAACTGCTGCAGAAGATGGCAGTGCTATATAAATACATAATAATAATATGGCAGGACAGTAGACTATGACTATGGTAGGATTAGAGTGTGAGCTCCTCTGAGGACAGTCTGTGACATGACTATGTACTCTGTAATGTGCTGCAGAATATGTCAGTGCAATATAAATACATAATAATAATATGGTAGGACATTAGACTATGACTATGGTAGGATTAGAGTGTGAGCTCCTCTGAGGACAGTCAGTGACATGACTATGTACTCTGTAATGTGCTGCAGAAGATGTCAGTGCTATATAAATACATAATAATAATATGGTAGGACATTAGAGTATGGTAGGATTAGAGTGTGAGCTCCTCTGAGGACAGTCAGTGACATGACTATGTACTCTGTAATGTGCTGCAGAAGATGTCAGTGCTATATAAATACATAATAATAATATGGTAGGACATTAGACTATGACTATGGTAAGATTAGAGTGTGAGCTCCTCTGAGGAGAGTCAGTGACATGACTATGTACTCTGTAAAGTGCTGCAGGAGATGTCAGTGCTATATAAATACATAATAATAATATGGTAGGACATTAGACTATGACTATGGTAGGATTAGAGTGTGAGCTCCTCTGAGGACAGTTTGTGACATGACTATGTACTCTGTAAAGTGCTGCAGATGTCAGTGCTATATAAATATATAATAATTATATGGTAGGACATTACACTATGACTATGGTACCACCACCACCAATCTCTTCCACTAACGAATCCTTTCACGATGCCTAACTGCAAACGATATCTGCACCGCCTTCGTGGTATTGCAATAAATATCATCCAAAGTTTTGCTTCCTGCGGGGCACCCAAGCTTCTGCAAGCACCTCTGGCGCCCCAACTTCCTGTTTCCAAACATCGGAGCACAATGCAAACTGTAATGGATTCTGCACCATTGTAGGGTGTTTCAGACACCAGCCGTGTATCTGCTGAGCATTCTCTCGTAAATTAGCGCCTCACTGGCTACAGCTCCTCTTCCTCACACCAACTTATTTAAGCATTAAAACTTTTAGATATTCGCTGTTATGTGAAGACGGCACTCGCATTAAACGTGAAAAATGATTTGCAAATTCATTACAATCGCACGAGCGGATCTATGTGTGGCGGCGCAGGAAGTGTGTAAAAAAAATCGCAAAGCTTAGTGACCATAAAATGTAACCTCAGCTAAATAAAGTCCATGTTCAGCGGAGGGAACTTTCCATAAAACACTGTACAGCATTATCATTTTATTTTTAGTTCCTGAAATATGCTGTGAAGAATATCATCTATGTGGGTACTGTTGCTAGGTGTGTCGGGAGGAAACTTCCCAGTGTCAGGTGGAAGGAAGCCACTCTTTGATCTTTCAGACCTCACAGTTTAAAGGAACTCTATCAAACAAAGTGTTCTAAAATGACAATGTACAAATAATGTCTAAGTAGCTGTCTAGACATTTTACTGCTTTTTATGTTAAATATCAGAGGTAAAAACTTTATTGTGTGTAGATTTTAGCTATGTTTGGAAGTCTGACATGCTAAGAACAGTGTAATATTGAAGCAGAGTTATATTAAAAGCCAGTCAGGTGTCATGTTTCACACACACAATTACAAATGTTTATGTTGCACATAAGATACATTTCCTCTGCTCTCTGCAAAGAGCTCAGTCAGAGACAGGCAGAGATTTTCTCTCACACACAGGGTTAACAGATGAAGTGTGAGGGAGTTCCCCCTCCTCTCATGGCTCACTCTGCTGCAGATTTACCCTCAGAAAGGTATGAAAGAAATTAGATAACAATGAGCAAAGAGATAAGCATTCAAACTTATACACCAGTACTTAGCAGCACTTCCCAAACATTTCCTATCTCAATCGAAAAAAACATGGTAAACGATAGTGTCCCTTTAAGATAAACTGTAGTGAAAACTATGTATTGAATGAAATTGCTTAAATGACCACTATCACAAAAATTGTACAATGTAAAATTCATATCTACAAAATATTATTATTATTATCGATTTATAAAGCGCCAACATATTCCGTGGCTCTGTACAAAGTAGGAAAACAAACAAGGGATACATAATGATACAGACAATGATATACATCAAATATGGACACTGGTACAAAATACAGAAGAAATGTATAACAGACTGTAAGCGATAAAATGAATCACAAATTCCAAGACACCAAAGGGTGAGCGAGCCCTGCCCTTGTGAGCTTACAGTCTAAAATATGTATTTGATCTAGAATAAAACACACTATAATTTTTTTTTTCAGGTTATTGTCACTAATTAATATTAGTAGTTAAAATCTGACAGATTTTAGACTGGTCCATCTCCTCATGGGGTATTCTCATGGTTTTCCTTGTTTTTTCTAAAGCACCTCCTGAATAGCAGTTGCTAAGTCCAACTGCCAAAACAGTGAGCAAACAACAAGTAGGCTGGCTGCTATCTTTGTTCAGATCCTTTACAGGAAATACTTTTTAAAAGAATAAAGATAAGGCTGGAAATCCCCTATGAAGAGATGGACTAGTCCAGAATCTGTCAGAACTATCAGACCTTTACTACTTACTGTAAGTGACAGCAACATAGGAAAAAATATGTTCTTTAAACGTCATTTTTCTGAGTTTAAAAAACATTTTCCTTTGCATTCTTAAAGGGAACCAGAGATGAACGTTTCACACAAAATAAACATATCAGTCGATAGCTTGTAAAGAATAAATGTTCTACCTGATAATTTTGCCGCTCTGGTGTGCCTTTTTTAGTGTTTTTTATCCATTATTGCTCCAGGAAATATCCAATATGGCTGCCGGCTCATATCCCTTCTGCTTCCGGGTTATGAGTTGTTCTGGATGTGCTGTCTAGGCTATATGAGACTAGGCTGCTATCTAGGCTAAATGCAGCCTTTCATCTATGTGGTTTCATTTTGGTATGATGTGCAGCTGCCTGTAGGAAGTGTCTCTCATAGGAATGAAACTGCCGTTATTATCAGTATCTATGCTGAGTGCACACAGAGCACACAGGGATCATATTTCAGCCACACATGTCTGTTTCAGAGATTCTCTCTCAGCAGGAGCAGCCCCTCCCATGTCATCACAGCTCTCAGTATGCAAAGCAGGAAATCTGAGCCAGGAGGGGGAAGGCTTGGGCTTGAAAATACTCCACAGAAGAGTGACTCAGCTATAATGATTCCAGGTTAAACCTAGACTGAATAGTCAGTGGATTCTTATCACAGTTGCTAATAGACTAATTAAGCAGATCATAAAAATGAAACTAAAAGCAGGGTAGGTGTTTACTGTCATATTCCCACTGATAAATGTAATAAAATACATGAGGGTGCTTCGTCTCTGGTTCTCTTTAAAAGAGGAATTACATATGGATTACACAAAATCAATTGAATGTCCAAATGGTAATTACAGTATGTATGGTCATAATTACAAAAAATTATGCAGAATTTGGCGTTATCTTAACTAGCAGATGGAAATCATCACTGGTTTCTGATGCTGAAACCAGAAAAATTAAAAATGTGGGTATCCTATTTAATAAAATTGCAGGTGTCCCTGCATCCTCCTGTTCCTGTGTCCGTGTGTTGCGCTACTGCGCATGTGCAGGACGGACAGCCACTGGGACAGGAGGACGGGGCCAGGGAGCAGGGCGCACTGACTGGCGGTGGTGGCGTGAAAAGACCTAGAGCCCGTTTTTAAACGGGCTTAGGTTAACTAGTCCTGAATAATTCACTACATTCTGCTATATGTCACTACAGGGCCTCTTTAATTCTTTAATATGACGGATGTCTTCACTGACCAATAAGGATTCCCCAGAGACTCAGCTTTCGCTTTCAGCTTGCTTCATTAGAATCTGCTCAATAGCCCGGATCTGCGGTAAATACAGTGGCTGAGTCATTGTAACTATGCTAATATTGTACAGGTTTTTTTATACAGGTTTTACTTACGTATACGGGCTGTTTCTGGGACCTGAGATTGTTTGAGCATTTCTTCAACAGTGAACCACAATGAGGAAATGAAAAAGTACACATGCTATGTATGCAGGGCCGGTTCTGTCATGAAGCAAGGTGAAACATTTGCTTCAGGCGCAGAGATTACAGGGGGAGCATTTTTGTACTGCGAGGGAGTTGAAGAGGTCACCATTACGGAAAAGCAGCTTGTTGTGCTGTGTGAGAAGTCTGACAGTGAGTGAAGAGGGGGGAGGCAGGAGAGCATCATTGGGAAAAAGCACCTTGTTGTGCTGTGTGAGGAGTCTGACAGTGAGTGATGAGGGGGGAGGCAGGAGAGCATCATTACGGAAAAGCAGCTTGTTGTGCTGTGTGAGGAGTCTGACAGTGAGTGAAGAGGGGGGAGGCAGGAGAGCATCATTGGGGAAAAGCACCTTGTTGTGCTGTGTGAGGAGTCTGACAGTGAGTGAGGAGGAGGGAGGAGAGCAGCATTGGGGAAAAGCAGCTTGTTGTGCTGTGTGAGGAGTCTGACAGTTAGTGAGGAGAGGGGAGGCAGGAGAGCATCATTTGGGAAAAGCAGCTTGTGCTGTGAGGAGTCTGACAGTGAGTGAGGAGGGGGGAGGAGAGCAGCATTTGGGAAAAGCAGCTTGTTGTGCTGTGAGGAGTCTGACAGTGAGTGAGGAGGGGGGAGGCAGGAGAGCATCATTGGGGAAAAGCAGCTTGTTGTGCTGTGTGAGGAGTCTGACGGTGAGTGAGGAGGGGGGAGGGAGGAGAGCAGCAGTGTTTCATTTGAATTAAATGAAGCACAGTAAATTGTTGGATGCTGTGTGGATCACTCCAAATCGGGAAGGGGGTGGGGGGTGCATGCTCACAAGTTTGCCTAGGAATAGCCCTGTATGTATGCAGAGGTGTATCTAGTATAAAGCGGTGCCTAGAGAAAACTGTAATCCACCCCTCAATGGGGGCATCCTCCAAATATTTTAATATGTAGTCTTGGTTGAAATTGCTGTGTCCAAGTTGAAGTGAAACATGGTCTGTAAGAATGGAGTATCGCAATAGGTCAACCTAAATAACAGTTAAGCCAATTGTCCCCCAAAAAGATGTAACCATGCAGCAGAATGTCCCCCAGAAAAAAAGTAGTATCTGTATGGAGTATGATTTCATACCCTATTAAAAAAATGCCTTTTAACCATCAGCAAGCAAGAAAATACTCCGAATAATTTTGATAGAACTTTTTCACCTACTTTTTGGAACTTTTTCAATTGCAGAGTGCTAAAAGTTTTTTTTAAACAGAAGATGAAAAATGATCTCCTAGGAGAAAAAACTTAGGGGAAAAAAACCAAATTGGATCAGGCCCAATGAATAGTACATGTAGTACTAATAATTCAGAAGACACCGGACCAAATACAACTGGCAATGATGATAAATAGAACATTAGTAACATAGGACAGAGTCTCTTATTTTTATTTTCAGTTTAAAGTGGATCCGAGATGAACTTTTACTCATTGCATAATTGTGTTCCTTTCCTATTGTTTATAGGGCATTCCTCAAGCCAAATACTTTTTTGTTTTTGTTTTAATACTCTAATTCCCTATAAACTAAACAAGCCACGCCCACAGCTTTTCAGAGAGCCAAGGCACTTTCAGACAGTAGCAAGGGCTCATGGGAGCTCAGTCTGGGCAGTAGGAGGGGGAGGTATAACTAGCCAGAGATTTCAGGGGCAGAGGGGAGGAGGGAGGAGGAGGGGAGATTAGGTTTTTTTGCTCAAGATACAGATAAGTCTGCCTCTGTGTAATGTTTACAAACAACATGGCTGCTGTCATTGTATCACAGGAAGAAATAATCATATTCTATTAAAGCTGTTTGCAGCTAGATTTGCTGTGTAAACTATCTAAACGTTAGATAAGATATTTAGACAAGTTACTTGTTATGGTTAGTTTTTCATCTCTGATCCGCTTTAAGATCTGAATTGTAAACAGCAACCAGGACAGTCTGATGCAAAATCTGCTTCATTCACCTGCGAAACAAACAGAAGTA
The DNA here is from genome assembly GCF_040937935.1 of Hyperolius riggenbachi. Taxonomy (NCBI): domain Eukaryota; kingdom Metazoa; phylum Chordata; class Amphibia; order Anura; family Hyperoliidae; genus Hyperolius; species Hyperolius riggenbachi. Next base: position 7,644,889 of record NC_090655.1, on the reverse strand, counting down.
ATGACCCTTTGAACTTTCCAGCACTAAAAAACCTTATCACATTGTTTCCTCTTCAAGATAAGTGTTTTACCTTCTATTAACGTTTCAGGACATCTGATTATATTCCACTTTCCCTAGTCCCATTTTGTTGGACATTGAACTGAAATTAGTGAATAATACATAGAAAAGTATAACATTATTGTAGCACTAGTAATGTTTTCTAAATATAAAAAAAAATCCCCCAACTTTTTCAGCCGGATGTCTGTAGGTTTTAGTAGAGAGAGATGCAGTTAAAAGTCGTTAATCGCTTTCCTTGTAGCATCACCGCTAAATGAAATGCAAATTGGGTTCTTTTCTCAGAAGAAGCTTTTTTTCTGTCATTTGGGATTGAACCTGAATTTCTCCTACATGTACCGGGGAGCTTAGAAAATAATGTTGATCAAAATTTGTTTGACAATCAAATCCCAGCGGTAATCTGACTGGTGATTACTTCATCAATAAAACAGAACATGGCTTACAAGAAAGAAGACAAAAAAAATAGTAAATACCAGCTTGTAAAGTCATTTGTAATCCTGGAGCTACAGCAAAGCTTCTGCACCTTCTTTAACACAAATGTAAAATAAACAGGCCAACAATGAACACAGTTTGAACATGTTATACATTTATTTGTACGCTACAGTTTTTTTGACCGTAGAATTGATTGACTGAAGCCTACATGTAGAATAGAGTTAATTGGATCACCTGAATTCAGAATTCGTTGAAATCCGGTGGCAAATACTTCATTTCGTATGCTTATTTTCGTGTTCTCTGGACCTTTTCTATTGAAATCAATATCGCCGTTTTGCGTGGTTTATAACAAAGCAGCTGTACATGCTGTTGCCACGTATACTAGATCAGTAGATACACGGTAAATTGTGAAAAGACCATGTTGTTTTTGAGAAAATCAATTTTAATATTGCACATGAAAAATGTTATTTAAACTGGGTAACATGAATTGAATTTCATTTCATGAAAACAGACAGCGTGGGGTCCCCCCTCCCAAGCCTCTTTAACCCCTTGTCCCCCATGCAGGCTGAGGTAGCCAGAATATGGAGGCTGGGCCACATAGGGCTCCGCAGCCTGAGCTATACCAGCCCGCATGGTCCATAGTATGCGGTGGGCTCTGGGGGAGAGGAGCGGCCAAGCCTCCCCCTCTCCCCCAGAGCCCTTGTCCAATGCATGGACAAGGGGCTCTTCCCCACCCAGGGCCGGTTCAAGTAACAATTGGGCCCTAGGACAAAATTAGCCTGGGGCCCCCCAACAGACACTCCCGACCAAAAAGCGTCATTAGAGGCCCTTTGTTGCAGCCAAATCTCCCTCCTGGGCCCCTGAACTGGCTGCTGACCCTCCCCCAATAACCTCCACACTTGACAGACTCTGCAGAGTCCCTGGGGAGCAACAGCTAAGATGGGGGAAGGACACCTTGTGGGCCCCTATGGGCTCTGGGGCCCTGGGGCAATTGCCCATTTTTTCCTATGGTAGCTCCGGCCCTGTCCCCACCTCCGGTTCGTGGACACCCTGGTGGACACCCAGATGCCTGCCACTTCCCCAGGTGAAATGAATACAAGGGCCCTGATGTACCCCTTACCCATTTCCACAAACAGTTAAAAAAAAATAGAATTAAAAACACAACAACAAAAAAGTCCTTTCTTGATCTAAATGTACAATAAAGACTTACCTTTTATTTAATGATACAACAGCTGTATCCTCTAAGGCTACGTACCACTGCAGATCCCGACAAACTCCCAGCACTGAATGGTCATCGAGAGTCTGTGAAAGTACTGCAGAGGCTTGGAATGCGAAATGTGGCTTCAAAAACAAGAATTTTCATCAAACATAGCATTAACAAAATGGCTGGGAATGCAAAAACTGGCTTCTCAAACGAAAATTTCCAACCCATGGCGACGTCAACCAAATGGCCCCCTGGGATTATCCTGGTTTCTGGCTGCAATGCTAAAGTGGAAGAAAGAGTGGTTTTTCACATGGATGGGGGTCCAGGGGACCCTGGTCTCCTGGTCCATGTAGAAAATGATTTGTTCTGCCACTCTACCGTGGCCTCCGAGGATAGGGAGCCTTTGTTGATGTCACAATGGTCCAAAAATTCTTCTTTTAGAAGCTAATTTTCTCGTTTCCGCCTTTTGTTAATGTCGTATTTTCTGAAAATTCTTGTTTTTGAGCCAATTTACGCAGAATAGACCGGGGTACTCGGAACACAGCGATTTCCATTTTTTGTGATTTTACTCGGAACGGACAAATTCCGAATTGGAACTCAACGATGAGATGGAGGAAGATTGCGAAGATGTGGAGTCCGATTGGGTAAATATTCATGGTGGAAATAAAAGTTGCCAATTGCTTATTGGGGTATGCTACAGACCACCTCTTATTAATGAAGCTGCAGAACTGCGATTACTACAGCAGATTGAAAAAGCTGCAAGTAAAAATGAGGTCATAATTATGGGCGACTTCAACTTTCCAGACATTGACTGGGGTATTGAGGCTACCCATTCTGGTAAAAGCAGCAGATTTCTGGCAGCACTACAGGACAATTACTTGACTCAAATGGTAACGGAACCAACTAGGGGGAATGCGTTACTGGATCTGATCATTTATAATAGACCAGATAATGTATCAAATGTGCAGGTTCAAGAACATTTGGGAAATAGTGATCACAACATGATAACGTTTGATCTGGTGACTGATAGGCCACGGGGCAGCGGGACCACTAAAACTATGAATTTTAGAAGAGCAAAGTTCAATCAAATTAGGCAGGCACTAAGTTTGGTGAACTGGGATAATGTACTACAAGGGAAGGGCACTGAAGGGAAATGGCAAGCTTTTAAACGTATTCTCAATCAATATTGTAGTATGTATATCCCATATGGAAACAAAATGTCTAGGAATAAAAAAAGGCCTCTATGGATGAATAGAAAGGTTAGGGATAAAATGAAGAGGAAAAAGAATGCCTATAAGGTCCTAAAACAGGAGGGGACTGAGGCTGCACTAAGCAATTATAAGGAGTGCAATAAAAATTGTAAAAAAGAAATTAGGCTGGCAAAGATCGAAGCTGAAAATCAAATCGCTAGGGATATCAAATCTAACCCAAAAAAGTTTTACAAGTACATCAACTCTAAAAAAAGAAAGGTTGACTGTATAGGAATCCTAAAGGATGAGGGTGGGAACTCAATGGTGGATGACCAAGGTAAGGCAGAGTTATTAAATGCTTTCTTTGCTTCTGTCTTCACAAAGGAAACAGCACTGTTGCAAATTACAGAGGCAGAAGAGTCTCAATCTTCTAACTGTAATATTAAATACTTAACGCAGGAAGAAGTAAAGGCAAGACTAAATAAATTAAAAATAGACAAGACACCTGGCCCAGATGGCATGCATCCTCGGGTCCTAAGGGAATTAAGTTCAGTTATAGCTAAGCCCCTTTATCTTATCTTTTGTGACTCTCTTGCAACTAGCAGAGTCCCAGTGGATTGGCGTACAGCCCACGTTTTCCCATTATTTAAGAAGGGCAAAAAATCAGATCCAGGAAATTATAGACCTGTAAGCTTAACATCAGTTGTATGCAAACTATTTGAGGGGTTACTAAGATATACTATACATGACTTCATAGTAGAAAATAATCTTATTTCTCAGCATCAACATGGGTTTACTAAAGACAGGTCCTGTTTGACTAACATGCTCAGCTTTTATGAGGTAGTGAATGCTAATATGGATATTGGGAATGCTGTAGATGTGATATACTTGGACTTTGCAAAGGCCTTCGACACTGTTCCCCACAGAAGTCTGGTGCAAAAGTTGAGGATGCAAGGACTGGGGAAGAGTTTGTGTGCATGGATACGGAACTGGCTAATGGACAGAAAACAAAGAGTTGTGGTCAATGGATCGTACTCAAAATGGGAGACTGTTAGCAGTGGGGTCCCACAGGGGTCTGTACTGGGTCCAGTGCTCTTCAATTTATTTATTAATGACCTAGTAGATGCAGTAGTGAGCAATGTTGCTATTTTTGCAGATGATATAAAATTGTGCAGAATCATCAACTCTCAGGAAGATAGTGTCATATTGCAACAGGATCTGGATAGGATGGCTATATGGGCACATACATGGCAGATGAAATTCAATGTTGACAAATGTAAAGTCATGCATTTTGGTCGTACCAATGGTCTAGCACCATACAAAATAAATGGGATACAGTTGGGAACATCAAACTTGGAGAAGGACTTAGGAGTACTCATCGACAACAAGTTAAATAATCGTACTCAATGCCAAGCCGCTGCAGCTAAAGCGAACAAAATTTTGGGATGCATTAAAAGGGAAATAAAAACTCGAGATGCTAGCATAATATTGCCCCTGTTTAACTCTCTAGTAAGGCCACATCTGGAATATGGAATTCAGTTCTGTGCACCACATTACAAAAAAGATATTGCCGTTTTAGAGCAGGTGCAGAGACGAGCTACAAAATTGATACGTGGGATGGAAGGTCTCACTTATCGAGAAAGGTTAGATAAACTGGGTTTATTTAGTCTAGAGAAAAGACGCCTTAGAGGGGATCTAATTAACATGTATAAATACATCAGAGGGCAATATAATAGCTTGGCGGATGAGCTTTTTGTCCCTAGGCCTTCTCAAAGGACTAGAGGACATGAGCTGCACATGGAGGAAAAACGTTTTAGCCATTTATTTAGGAAAGGGTTCTTTACAGTAAGAGTGATTAAGATGTGGAATGCATTGCCACAGGAAGTCGTTATGGCAAACTCTATACCTGCATTTAAAGGGGGCTTAGATGCATTGAAAGACATCCATGGCTACAATTACTAGGTAATGCCTAATGATGTTGATCCAGGGATTTTATCTGATTGCCATCTGGAGTCAGGAAGGAATTTTTCCCTTTTGGGGCTAATTGGACCATGCCCTGTAAGGGTTTTTTCACCTTCCTCTGGATCAGCAGGGATATGTGAGGGACGGGCTGGAGTTGTACTTTATACTGGTTGAACTCGATGGACGTATGTCTTTTTTCAACCAAAATAACTATATAACTATGTAACTATGTAACTGTCCAAGAGCTCATCCTTAATGTAGAGGAATGCAGTAGTGGACATTGGACATTTATATTGTTTGTTGACAAATGCAAGTTGCTTGGATGTCTTACTGATTTCTTGGTTCCGCACATCCGAAAAAGAGATAACGAGAGAGAAATCAAACGAGTGGGAACTAGAAGATGGTCAGTGAGACACCGATAATGCAAGCTTGTATGGTTGTTCTCGTCTAGAATTACCTCCTAACATTCATGTATTCAAGATTTCTCACGTGCCTCACCCCTGCTCTGGAATCCCCTTCCAAAACACACCCATCACTCTCCAAGCTTTGAAATCTTTAGACGCTCCCTCAAAACTCACTTTTTCCAACAAGCATAAGCTCTAACTTAGGTCATCCCCCTTCAACCTCTGGCCAAGTTGTACTTCTTAATAGATAACCTAAAAAACACACTGCCTCTAGATATACATATTACACCACCTCTTGTTTACTCCCTATTCCTGTAGATTGTAAGCTGGCAAGGGCAAAGCTCTCTCACCTATTTGTGTCTTGGAATTTGTTGTATATGTTATTGATCATGTTACATTTGTCACTGTAATTACTGTATTTTTGGACTATTAGACTCTCTTTTTCTCCCCAAAAAGTGTGTGTGTGTGTGTGGGGGGGGGGGGGAGTAACTGTGTCTTATAGTCCAAATTCAGGGAGTTTCTGACTTGTGAACACCTGCCAATGTAAACATTCAACCTGCCGCAATCTCTGGGACTCCCTGTACTGTGCCCATGCAGAGAGGGACACAAAGGGACAAACGGAGGACACAGGGGGACACAAAGGGGCATAGAGGAGGTCACAAGGGGGACACAAAGGGTATAGAGGAAGACACAAGGGGGACACAAAGGGGCATAGAGGAGGACACAAGGGGGACACAAAGGGTATAGAGGAGGACACAAGGGGGACACAAAGGGTATAGAGGAGGACACAAGGGGGACACAAAGGGTATAGAGGAAGACACAAGGGGGACACAAAGGGGCATAGAGGAGGACACAAGGGGGACACAAAGGGTATAGAGGAGGACACAAGGGGGACACAAAGGGTATAGAGGAGGACACAAGGGGGACACAAAGGGTATAGAGGAAGACACAAGGGGGACACAAAGGGGCATAGAGGAGGACACAAGGGGGACACAAAGGGGCATAGAGGAGGACACAAGGGGGACACAAAGGGGTATAGAGGAGGACACAAGGGGGACACAAAGGGGCATAGAGGAGGACACAAGGGGGACACAAAGGGTATAGAGGAAGACACAAGGGGGACACAAAGGGGCATAGAGGAGGACACAAGGGGGACACAAAGGGTATAGAGGAAGACACAAGGGGGACACAAAGAGGTATAGAGGAGGACACAAGGGGCATAGAGGAGGACACAAAGGGGCATAGAGGAGGACACAAGGGGGACACAAAGGGTATAGAGGAGGACACAAGGGGGACACAAAGGGGCATAGAGGAGGACACAAGGGGGACACAAAGGGTATAGAGGAAGACACAAGGGGGACACAAAGAGGTATAGAGGAGGACACAAGGGGCATAGAGGAGGACACAAAGGGGCATAGAGGAGGACACAAGGGGGACACAAAGGGGCATAGAGGAGGACACAAGGGGGACACAAAGGGGTATAGAGGAAGACACAAGGGGGACACAAAGGGGTATAGAGGAAGACACAAGGGGGACACAAAGGGGCATAGAGGAGGACACAAGGGGGACACAAAGGGGTATAGAGGAAGACACAAGGGGGACACAAAGGGGTATAGAGGAGGACACAAGGGGGACACAGAGGGTATAGAGGAAGACACAAAGAGGTATAGAGGAGGACACACAGGGGTATAGAGGAGGACACAAGGGGGACACAAAGGGTATAGAGGAAGACACAAGGGGGACACAAAGGGTATAGAGGAAGACACAAGGGGGACACAAAGGGGTATAGAGGAGGACACAAGGGGGACACAAAGGGTATAGAGGAAGACACAAAGAGGTATAGAGGAGGACACAGGGGGACACAAAGGGTATAGAGGAGGACACAAGGGGGACACACAGGGGTATAGAGGAGGACACAAGGGGGACACACAGGGGTATAGAGGAGGACACAAAGAGGTATAGTAGAGGAGGACACAAGGGGGACACAAGGGGGCATAGAGGACACAAGGGGACAGAGGAGGACACAGGAAGACACAAGAGGTACAAGGGGGACATAATTCACAACATGCCCCTTTAGTATATATCTCTCCCCCCCTTTTGTCCTCTAAACCTGGGTGCGTCTTATGGCCAGGAGCGTCTTATAGTCCGAAAAATACAGTTCTATGTCTACCAATTCTGTATTATGTCCCGATGTGTATATTTGGTGTATGCCCTTGTCTGTATTATTATGTACGTTTCTTACTCTGTATTACGCCACAGAATATTTTGGCGTTTTCTAGATCAATAAAAATAATAAAATAAAGTTCCTAGGTAACTGAAAAATGTTTTCCTGAACAGTAAATGAATGGCGCGGCTATCGCTCTTGTTGTACGGTTTGGACCATGTCTCTACGAAGCTTGTTTGCAACACAAGAATAGTTTTGCCTCTCTGGCCGCCCTGTGCCCTTGCTATGATTTATCCCATTTACAGAAACTGAATTATAATAAGTCTGCGTGCGCAAACTGGCATAATTAGTGCAGAGCGCCTTCAGAAATAGTTTTATGGTTATTAATAGGCTTGTTGTGTTACGAGCTGTACATAGCCCTGACACACACTTTCTGCAGCTCTTGGCACCATAATCGCATCCACTTATCTGCCCACACAGGGGTCCCTGACACCCACTTAGCCTGTTTTTTGGAACACCAACCAGTTCAACAGGACCTTATCTCTTGCACAGGACAGATGGAAAACAGAGAATTTAGCTTGTTTAATTCCCCCCTCATCTGTGACTAATCTGGTTGCTGGATAGTGTAATGGTTAAGGGCTCTGCCTCTGACACAGGAGACCAGGGTTCGAATCTTGGCTCTGCCTGTTCAGTAAGCGAGCACCTATTCAGTAGGAGACCTTGGGCAAGTCTACCTAACACTGCTACTGCCTATAGAGCGTGTCCTTGTGGCTGCAGCTCTGGCCTAACACTGCTACTGCCTATAGAGTGCCCCCCTTGTGGCTGCAGCTCAAGCCTAACACTGCTACTGCCTATAGAGCGCCCCCTAGTGGCTGCAGCTCTGGCCTAACACTGCTACTGCCTATAGAGCGCCCCCTAGTGGCTGCAGCTCTGGCCTAACACTGCTACTGCCTATAGAGCATCCCCTAGTGGCTGCAGCTCTGGCCTAACACTGCTACTGCCTATAGAGCGCCCCCTAGTGGCTGCAGCTCTGGCCTAACACTGCTACTGCCTATAGAGCGCCCCCTAGTGGCTGCAGCTCTGGCCTAACACTGCTACTGCCTATAGAGCGCCCCCTAGTGGCTGCAGCTCTGGCCTAACACTGCTACTGCCTATAGAGCGCCCCCTAGTGGCTGCAGCTCTGGCCTAACACTGCTACTGCCTATTGAGTGCCCCCTAGTGGCTGCAGCTCTGGCCTAACACTGCTACTGCCTATAGAGCGCCCCCTAGTGGCTGCAGCTCTGGCCTAACACTGCTACTGCCTATAGAGCGCCCCCTAGTGGCTGCAGCTCTGGCCTAACACTGTTATTGCCTATAGAGCGCCCCCTAGTGGCTGCAGCTCTGGCCTAACACTGCTACTGCCTATAGAGCGCCCCCTAGTGGCTGCAGCTCTGGCCTAACACTGCTACTGCCTATAGAGTGCCCCGTAGTGGCTGCAGCTCTGGCCTAACACTGCTACTGCCTATAGAGCACCCCCTAGTGGCTGCAGCTCTGGCCTAACACTGCTACTGCCTATAGAGTGCCGCCCTTGTGGCTGCAGCTCAAGCCTAACACTGCTACTGCCTATAGAGCGCCCCCTAGTGGCTGCAGCTCTGGCCTAACACTGCTACTGCCTATAGAGCGCCCCCTAGTGGCTGCAGCTCTGGCCTAACACTACTACTGCCTATAGAGTGCCCCCCTTGTGGCTGCAGCTCTGGCCTAACACTGCTACTGCCTATAGAGCTTCCCCTAGTGGCTGCAGCTCTGGCCTAACACTACTACTGCCTATAGAGTGCCCCCTAGTGGCTGCAGCTCTGGCCTAACACTGCTACTGCCTATAGAGCTCCCCCTAGTGGCTGCAGCTCTGGCCTAACACTACTACTGCCTATAGAGTGCCCCCCTTGTGGCTGCAGCTCTGGCGCTTTGAGTCCGCCAGGAGAAAAGCGTGATATAAATGTTATTTGTCTTGTCTTGTCTAATCACAAGTTGCAGTTTGAGCCCTCAGCTGTGTCAGCTGACTGCTATGGCAAAACAGCTAATTAGTAAACACAGGATATTAACCCTATGTCTGCTTCCATGAAAGCAGGAAGTAGACACACTGCAGATTTATTGCAGGATTTTGTATCAGCTTTAACAAATAAATGTTTTTCTTTAAAGGTTATTATGCTGTTACTTGTCTTTTAGAGCAAAGCAGAGAGGACGTTCACATTCATTTGAATACAACATGAACCTTTTTTTTCTGGTTATGGATGGAAGCCTGTGCAGTGTCCAGCCCACAGTCCCTCTTTCTTGCTTATTTGTCCCTCTTTCAGTGAAGATTTGTGAAAATATACTGCATGTATTTCACAACTGAAAATGGGGTAGATTAACTAAACCGTGCTGCTAACTCATAGCACGGCCACGCTAGTGTTTTGCACGCGTTATGACGCGCATAGGACTTTCGCAAACGCAATCTTTTGCTTGCGAAAATTCACGATTGCGCGCGAAAACCGTTTCACGCATTATGATGCGCATAAACCGCTAGCACAGCCGTGCCATGAATTGGCAGGTTTAGTGAATCAACTCCAATGTTTTTAACAGACTCACCTATCTCCCTACGTTACATTATCTAGAAAGTGGCCAATATCCTATTAACCTTTCTCCTGAGTTTTCTCCAGGGAGATATTTTCAAACTTTATCAATAAAATACTCTTAAAGAGAACCTGAACTGAAAATAAAAAGTCAAAATAACCATACACACGTCATACTCACCTCCCGTGTTGCCTACTGCTCAATCTCTTTCTCCTCTCCTGCGTCCCATTTGTCCACTGTGATCAATGGAATTCTCTATCCTCCATTTTAAAAATGGCCATTACCCCATAACAGCTTCCCGGTCAGCACACTGTTTAACTGTAATATCACCCACTTGAGCCATAGGGAAACATGGACGATCCCTTGCACATTCAGTTGTAACTAACAGCTGCTGATATATAACTGACAGCAACTGGCATATTTCAGATCTTACAACATTTTGTCAGAACTGGAAGGGATCCCTGAATAATCTGGGCCCTGGATACATGAAAGAAATGTTGCAGCTGCGTAGCAATCCCCGCATTCTCAGATCCACAGGTTCTAATAATTTAGTCATACCCAGAGTCCACTTGGAAACTGTTGGTCCCAGAGCCTTCTGTCATGCTGCCCCTACGTTTTGGAACTCCTTACCTCAGCAGATCAGGACAGCTCCTTCCCTGGACGTGTTAAAATCCAGACTGAAAACCTGTTATGATCATGTCTGCAGCGTTTACTGCTGGCTGCAGTGGTATTGTAACCCAAGCAGTTCTGATGTCATTACATGCATTTTCTTGCATAGTTTGGTTTGCACTTAAACTAGTTGCTGATTCCATCTGCAGTCGCTCTGAAGTTAATGACAGTTTAATATGCTTTTGTGTAAACAAACATTGTCTGCTGCAATGGAGGGGCAATCCCTTTCCTGCAGGCTGCATATCATTGTCTGCCTTTTCCTGCTGTCAGCCTGTGATTAATTACCATTCACTTGTGTGGGAATCTGCAGGTCTGCTCCCATTGGATGACCTCAGTATAAAGAACTGCTTCCTGCAATGCTTGATGGGCTACCATAGTCTCAGATTCTGTCTGTTACTCTGCTCGTGCCCCACCTCGTTCCTAGTCCGTGTGGACTGCGCTGACTCCTGCGAAGGGGTCAGCGAGTCCTCCTAGTTCTGCTCTTGTTCTAGAAGTTGTTACTCTGCTTGTCTTGTGTCATATATTGGTTCATCGCCAATATATACGCATACTTGCGCATTTTGTTATTTTCCTTGTATTCGTGTTACGTTGATACATCAGTGTCGCTGATATATACGTACACGAACTGTTTATTTCCTGTGTTCAGTTAGTCAGCCTTCCAGCACGTTTTGGTAGTTTGCGCGTATCGTGATCACCTGTGCTGAGTTAGTTACCCTGCTCCTGGTCCTGTGTGTGGATTGCGTTCATCTCTGCGAGGAGATAGCGAATCCTTCTGAATCCTGTCCTGTTACCGCTTGTGGATTGCGTTCATCTCTGCGAAGAGATAGCGAATCCTTCTGAGTCCTGTTCCCTGTATTGCTCCTGTGCTAGTCAGTGTTCCTGCTTATGTCATATATCGGTTCATTGCCGATATATACATATGTTAGTCAGACGTTACAAATAGTTTCATTGATAGCTGTAATTGTAATACGCTAGGAAAACAAACTTATTGTATATTTGTCTGTGTTACGTTCATCTATCTTGATCCTGCTATTTCCTGACTATCCTGTCCTGTCTTTGTGAGGCACACCATCGCTGCAAACGCATTGGCTGCCTCATTCCAGTCTGTCTTATTGTGGACGCTTGCTGTCACTAAGTAGTGGCTAGTTAAGCAAGCGTTCATTCTGTCTACCTGTCCTGATCTCCTCAGTCCTGGTTTATGCGCTCAGTGCTACTTTGCGCTGAGACGTTATTACGAAAGTGTTGTTTGTGGCTGTTCGGATCTGCACCGGCTCTGTGCACCACAATCTCCTATTGGAGTCAGTCCTCTCCTCCACTAAACTGGGGATATCCTGATCCCTTGTGCTGGTGTGTGTACCTCCTTCACGTCAGCTTGTGTTGCATGCTGACTGTGGAGATTACACCTCCAAGCTTAACATTATGGTAGCCCCATTACCAATCCCCATTGTGGGGGGGGGGGTTCCCAGCAAAAATGACACTGTTTGTTATGGTTCCTGTTCCTTTAAGAAATTTGAGAAACTTAATTCTGAAACAGAAAATGAGTTTTTTTTCTGAATGTACCAGGTTTTTGGCCAATCCCGAGCTCCAGGCTACTCCTGTTTCAACGTGGGCCCCCCAGTTAATTTATGTTTTGTTTAAGGGAAATTTGTTCCAGTGGGCGTACGATGTCTTGGATCATACGAATTTGAAAGAAAGACCGCTGGAATTTCTAGCGTTTGTGATCCATAACTGGCTGCGCAAAACCGATTTGCCTAGCCCTTTTGATAAGCTCCTGGCAGCTTGTCAATCAGCTGCTCCTTCTACTGCCTACAAAAATAATCAGCAAGCAGATAATTGTTCTGATAACTTTTCTTCTGCTTTGAATAAATCACCTAAGGCAGCAGGGTCTAAAACCAAACGTAAACGCTCCAAAAGAAAAGCGTTACAATCAGCGGAGTCGTTGCCCTTGGCGACTGCGCATCAGATCTGTAATGAGACTCCGCCAGTAGTAGATAATGAAATTCAGTCACCATTCAGGGGAGTCAAATGGACCTATGAAACTACTAATGAACTTTCATTGCTAGCCAGGGAAAATAAAAGTTCTTGTTTAAATGAATTATCTGAATATGATTATGAAGATATATTACAGAGTATTGAACAGATCAATTTATTCGTGCAGCAAGGGAAATTTGCATACACTACAGTTCAACACTTGCTACAGGTATTGGAGATCCTTAGGAATAAGAAATCGGCCAATCGCCTGCTAGATAACCCAATGTATGTTTCTGCCACAAACACATTTGCCAACTGTGATCAGCTTGAATGCTCAGCTGTTAAATATGCATGGGATCCTCCATTTGAGAAAGGAGAGATGGAGGCCCTGGTCTATGAATGGAAGAAAGATGCAAGTTCATTTTGTCAGTTTTACAGTGCAAAAAGTGAATTAGTATTGAATGCATGCATTAAGTCGGCTTATAACCTAATAAAGACTGGTGTGTGTGGGTATGACTTTGTGGCTCCATTGATCGATGTGTGGAGAATGATTTTGGACAATTTTTATGCGATTCAATCAGTTGATACCAGGGAAGACACACTGTCAATTGGAGATTGTTCCACTTCCTCAGTTCCTGAGGACTCGCCTGCTTCAGCACCTTTGGCTGATTCAGCGAGTGATTCAGAGCTCCTTTTGTGTGAAATTGAAGTTCCTGTAATTCCACCCTGTACCATGGATAACTCAGTGTTACTTCCCAGTAAAACAGAAGCCACTGATACTTTCTTAACTTTGCCCTGCACAAATTTCTCAGCAGAGAATCCAGAGGTCCTGCTGACTTCTGAGTCCAGCCTAGTCAGTACTCATGAGTCTTTGTTCAGTGAAACAGACATTAGAAAATCCTTGCCTGTCTCTGCAAACACTTCTGCAGAAATTACCTGTGTTAATAATGTTCAACTCCTGTCTGATCCAGCAGATGCCAATAGATGTACTACATTAGTTTCTGAGTCCCAGCAATCCTGTCTAGAAACCTCAGAACCCCAGTGTCACGTTCCGTAACAACTAGAGAGGACAGAGAGTGACTGATCTCTGGAGATCTGCAGTATCGCCAGAAATACAGATATACCTGATTATAAGTGATCTGCAGTCTCACCGATAATCCGATATATACGCTAACCTCTGTCCACCCAAAATGGGGTGTAATGATTGGTGCAAACAATAATAACGTATTGTTCTGTGGCGAGGGCCCACAGAACACAGACTACCGTCCAGCGGCAAGGGCCCACTGGCGGGGATGGTCGACAAGCAAGGATCGGCAACAGGTAATCAGAAATACGAGGTACAGAATCAGGAGGCGGAGTCGGAGACTAGAAGGCTAGCCGGGGTTCGGCAACAGAGATCAGAGATACGAGGTACAGAGACGGTAGGCAAGAGAGTAAACGAGGGCACAGCAAGGTAGGCAACGGGAAATCAGATAGGCAGCAGTACAGAAGGATTCGGCAAACTCAGAGTCAAGGACAGGCAAAAGATCAAAGACACAGGTAAATACAATGGTATATTTCTTCCAGTACCTATATATTGGCGTAACCAATATATAAGTATACTGTGGATCCGAGAGCTAGCACAGAGTGTGATCGCTACAGCGGACAAGGAGTACTGACAGTCTGCTGCTTAAATGCAGATTGTTCCTCCAGGAACCCCCACCCCCCGGATGATGTCAGCAAGGGGCGGAGCGTGCCTCAACAGGGCGGATCAAGGCAACCTTCTCCTCAGGGCATAAAGGGCCTGACGCTCCGTGCGTGAGCGCGTTGCCCGGCCCTGCAATGATGACCTGTGGCTGTGACGGCCGCCGGGGCCGCCAGCTGATGCCGACCGGAAGTTCGGGGATCCGGTGACGTCAGCGCTGCGAGCGGCGTCCATACTGGCCGCCGCTGAAGAGGTGAGTCTCTCCCTGACATTACCCCTCCCCTGAGGCGTGGTCTCCGAACGCGCTAAGGAAGGTTTATCAGGATGGGAGTCATGAAACTCCTGTATGAGTTTTTGTGCATGGCAATGATGAGCTGGTACCCATGATCTCTCCTCAGGACCGTATCCCCTCCAATGAACCAGATACTGGAGAGACCTCCTAAGAAATCGAGAATCCAGTATTCTCTCGACCTCATACTCAGGCTCACCATCCACTAACACAGGAGGAGGACCAGGGTCCACATGCACCGCAGGTTTTAGTAATGACACATGAAATGTTCTCACCCCACGCATAGATTGAGGCAACGTTATCTGATAAGAAACTTTATTGATTCTTTTAGCTACTGGATATGGACCCACAAATTTAGGCCCAAGCTTAGCTGAAGGTTGCCGTAAGGCGATATGCCGAGTGGAAATCCATACAAGATCCCCGGGAGAGAACTCCCACTCAGGTGAACGCTTTCGGTCAGCCTGTACTTTCTGGAGTGAAACCGATTTCTTTAAATTGGCATTTACTTCCTTCCATCGGGATTTTAGTGTCTCCTGCCAGTTTTCTAGGGCAGGAAAAGGAGAAGAACTAACAGGAAAGGGGGAAAACCTGGGAGATCTCCCATTAACAATCTGAAAGGGTGAAAACCCTGAGGAAGAGTTCCGGAGATTGTTATGGGCAAATTCGGCGTATGGTAAGTATTGTACCCATTCTGTTTGGTTATCTGCCACATAACACCGGAGATACTGTTCCAGTGACTGGTTCACCCTCTCTGTCTGACCATTGGTCTGAGGGTGATAACCAGATGAAAATGAAAGCGTAATTCCTAGTACTCTGCAAAATTCTTTCCAAAATTCCGAGATAAACTGCACCCCCCTGTCAGACACTATATTCTCCGGGACCCCATGAAGGCGAAGGACATGGACTACGAATAGCTCAGCCAGTTCCTTGGCGGAGGGAAATTTTCTCAATGGCACAAAATGAGCCATTTTAGAAAATCGGTCAATAATGACCCAAATCACCGTGTTACCATCTGAAGAAGGCAATTCCCCCACAAAATCCATGGATATGTGAGTCCAGGGTTCAGAGGGTATGGGCAGGGGTTGGAGGGTACCTACTGGGGATATATGTGAGGGTTTGCTCCGTGAACATACTGCACAAGAGGCAACAAATTCCTCGACATCCCTCCTCCAGTTGGGCCACCAGACACTCCTGGATAACAATTCTCTGGTTCTGTCAATTCCAGGATGACCTGCCAGTCTGGATGAATGGAACAACTGCAACACCTGTAACCTAAACTGTAACGGAACAAACATCAGATCAGGTGGCTTCCCCGTCGGACTGTCTGGTTGATGAGGAAGAAGAACAGAGGCAAGATCCTCCCTCGAATCTACACAAGCCAACACCACTTTCTCAGATAAAATTGGATCTGGTTCAGAGGGCAATACCGACTCTATGTCAAAACATCGGGAGAGGGCATCTGCTTTGACATTTTTACTTCCCGGTTTGAATGTGATAATGAAGTCAAACCGGGAAAAAAATAAAGACCACCGTGCTTGTCTGGGATTCAATCTCTTGGCCCCCTTCAGATACTCCAAATTCTTATGATCTGTATAAACTGTGATCACATGTTCTGCCCCCTCAAGCCAGTGTCGCCACTCTTCAAATGCCAACTTCACAGCAAGCAATTCCCTATTGCCAATATCATAATTTTTCTCTGCCTCGGAAAATTTTTTCGAAAAAAAAGCGCAGGGATGGAGTCTTCCCTGTGACCCGGTGTATTGTGACAAGACTGCCCCAACCCCAATCTCAGATGCGTCTACTTCCACAATAAATGGTCTGGAAGAATCCACGTGATGCAAAATGGGGGCGGAACAGAACGCTGTCTTAAGGTTTTGAAAAGCGGAAATGGCCTCAGAAGACCAATTGACGGTGTTAGCCCCTTTTTTGGTCATGTCAGTAAGAGGGGCTATCAAGGCGGCATACCCTTTTATGAATTTTCTGTAATAATTAGAAAACCCCAAAAATCGTTGTAGGGCCTTCAGTCCAACTGGCTGAGGCCAGTTCAAAACCGCCGTGACCTTGCTGTTATCCATAGATAACCCGGAACTTGAGATTATATAACCTAAAAATGGAACCTCTGTGACCTCAAATAAACATTTTTCTAATTTAGCATATAATGAATTCTCACGTAATTTGAGCAAAACATACTGAACTTGTGACCGATGTTCCTTGATATCATGAGAAAAGACCAGGATGTCATCTAGATAGACGACCACGAACCTCCCCACAACGTCCCTGAAAATGTCATTGACCAGCTCCTGGAAGACAGCGGGAGCATTACACAGACCAAAAGGCATGACCGTATATTCGTAATGCCCGTCCTGAGTGTTGAACGCTGTCTTCCACTCGTCCCCCTGCCTAATTCTGACCAAATTGTAAGCTCCCCTGAGATCTAACTTGGTAAATATCTGGGCCCCTGTGACCTGATTAAAGAGATCATCGATCAGGGGGAGCGGGTAACGATTTTTAATTGTAATGGCGTTCAGAGCTCTGTAGTCAATACAAGGCCGCAGGCCACCATCTTTTTTCTTTACAAAGAAAAACCCTGCCCCAGCGGGTGACTTAGAGGGTCTAATGAACCCTTTCTCCAAGTTCTCCTGGATGTATTCCCTCATGGCCACTTTCTCGGGACCAGTGAGATTGTAAAGGTGACCCCTGGGAGGCATGGTTCCAGGTCTGAGTTCAATCGGGCAGTCATACGGTCTGTGAGGTGGCAGTGAATCAGCAGATCGTGGACAGAACACGTCGGCATAAGATACATATGGCTGAGGGAGTCCCTGAAGAACTAACTGAGTGGCACGGAGAGGTATTTGGGAAATACAGTGCTTCTGACAGTATGGTGACCAGGATAATAATTGCCCGGAGGCCCAATCTATTTGTGGGGAATGCAGACGTAGCCATGGTAGGCCCAAAATAATAGGACAAGAAGGCATTCTGATTAGATAAAATCGTAACCTCTCACAATGTAAGATCCCCACAGTACATGTCAACTCAGGTGTGACGGAGACCGGCAAACTATCCTGTAATGGCGAATCATCAATGGCCGTGACTATGATATGTTTTTCTAACGGGATGACTGGTATGCCCATCTTTAAAGCTAGACTAGAGTCCATAAAATTGGCTGCAGCGCCTGTATCAATAAAAGCCTGCAGTAAACTGACCTGTTTATTCCAGGAAATGGAAATAGGTAATAACACTTTATCTCTGGGAGGTATCGAATTCTCGCCCAGGGTAGTACCTCCGACTAACCCTAGGCGGAGAAGTTTTCCGCCTTCCTGGTACAAACAGATGCGATATGACCTTTCTCCCCACAATAAAGACATAGACCCTCCTTTCTTCTTCTTAACTTTTCTGTCTCAGATAGTTTAGAATGACCCAACTGCATGGGCTCATCAGTGGAAGGAGAGCTGGGAAGACTTATGGGAGTTTGAAGTCGCATAATGGGTCGTTGTCTAGATGACTTATGAAAACGTACCCTTCGATCAATTTTAATAGCAAGGCTTATGGCTTCATCCAGAGTTCTGGGTTCAGGGTGACTTAACATTAATTCAGATATAGAGTCAGCTAACCCCGTCAGAAATCTATCTAAAAGAGACTGTGCCTCCCACCTGGTGGAGAACGACCACTTGCGGAACTCTGCCGCATAAGTCTCAACAGAGTTCTGACCTTGTCTGAGTCTCTTGAGTTTCATTTCAGCTGTGGCGGCTATATCTGGATCATCATATACCACCGCCATGGCATTAAAAAAGTTCTCAACAGAGGTAAGGGCCTCATGACCTAAGGGTAAGCTGTAGGCCCTTTGTAATTCTGAACCAGATGAGATAGGACGCATCAAAAAATAAGACTGACAGCGATCCCGAAAATTTCGGAAATCGGAACGTTCCCCTGAAAATGGTATCGGTAACGGCATCTTAGGTTCGACAGGTGCTATGGGAGCGGGAACACCTGGTGCCTGCAAGTTTTGCACAGTCTCTGTTAGTCGGTTGATCTGGACCTGCTGGTTTTTAATGGTCTGGTCCAATTGAGCAACGACTGTAGTCAGAGTATTGACCTGCTGGACCAGGGCTTCCATATTAAGTGGTCCGCTGTACTGTCACGTTCCGTAACAACTAGAGAGGACAGAGAGTGACTGATCTCTGGAGATCTGCAGTATCGCCAGAAATACAGATATACCTGATTATAAGTGATCTGCAGTCTCACCGATAATCCGATATATACGCTAACCTCTGTCCACCCAAAATGGGGTGTAATGATTGGTGCAAACAATAATAACGTATTGTTCTGTGGCGAGGGCCCACAGAACACAGACTACCGTCCAGCGGCAAGGGCCCACTGGCGGGGATGGTCGACAAGCAAGGATCGGCAACAGGTAATCAGAAATACGAGGTACAGAATCAGGAGGCGGAGTCGGAGACTAGAAGGCTAGCCGGGGTTCGGCAACAGAGATCAGAGATACGAGGTACAGAGACGGTAGGCAAGAGAGTAAACGAGGGCACAGCAAGGTAGGCAACGGGAAATCAGATAGGCAGCAGTACAGAAGGATTAGGCAAACTCAGAGTCAAGGACAGGCAAAAGATCAAAGACACAGGTAAATACAATGGTATATTTCTTCCAGTACCTATATATTGGCGTAACCAATATATAAGTATACTGTGGATCCGAGAGCTAGCACAGAGTGTGATCGCTACAGCGGACAAGGAGTACTGACAGTCTGCTGCTTAAATGCAGATTGTTCCTCCAGGAACCCCCACCCCCCGGATGATGTCAGCAAGGGGCGGAGCGTGCCTCAACAGGGCGGATCAAGGCAACCTTCTCCTCAGGGCATAAAGGGCCTGACGCTCCGTGCGTGAGCGCGTTGCCCGGCCCTGCAATGATGACCTGTGGCTGTGACGGCCGCCGGCGCCGCCAGCTGATGCCGACCGGAAGTTCGGGGATCCGGTGACGTCAGCGCTGCGAGCGGCGTCCATACTGGCCGCCGCTGAAGAGGTGAGTCTCTCCCTGACACCCAGCATCTGAATTTCCCAATTTTACAATTGAATAGTGATTTAGATGCGCAAACATTGTGTCTTGATCTTCCTGTCTCTACACCTCGCTCTAGTTTCGTGAATAACTCAGAGCGTCTGCTATGTGAACCTGAAATCATAGAGTTATTGCCTTGTTCAGAAAATGTTCCAGTAAATTTGCCCTGTACCATGAATTGTGCAGTAGATCTTCCCAATGA
The DNA here is from genome assembly GCF_040937935.1 of Hyperolius riggenbachi. NCBI lineage: Eukaryota > Metazoa > Chordata > Amphibia > Anura > Hyperoliidae > Hyperolius > Hyperolius riggenbachi. Next base: position 7,625,014 of record NC_090655.1, on the reverse strand, counting down.
AGCTCAGGTCACAGAATCATTATGCTGTCCAGCAGGTGCTTCCATGGTTTTGCCCTGCGATATGGCCTGTTCAGTGATCCTGTCCAGTGAAGCTGTGGTCGCAGAGGCTTATGCTTCACCCAGTACTTTGGATACTTCAGATCCTCTAATAGAGGAGTCTGAGACACTGCTTACTTCAGTGGGTGTTGCAGTAGTATTCACTTGTTTAGCAGCTGTTTTGGAATTACAGTCTGCTCTGATAAAACTTGATGAATCTCTGCCCAGTGAAGCAGAAGCTATTGAAACATTGTCTTTGTCAGCAAGCGTTTTTGATACCTTGCCCTGTACACAGTCTGATTTAGCTAAAGATGTTGAGTCCCTCTCTGATATCACAGTAGTCAGGGATCTTCAGCCCTGTCCTCTGAATGTTTCAAAAGTATTGCCCTGTAACATGGATAATTCTGACTCGCTGGAAAAAATAATAGAAATCTCAGAATTTCAGTCCGGGTTAATGAGTGTTTCTGAAACCCAGCCCTGTATCCTGGAAAATTCTGGTTCTCTGGCTGGTGTGGCAGAAGTTCCAGAGTCCCCTTTCTGTCCAGTGAGTTACTCAGTTTTGCCTAGTTCAGTGGGGATTGCTGCACTACTGACTTGTTTTGCAGCCCTTCATGAGCTCCAATCCAGTGTATTTGATGAGTCTCTGTCTAGTCCAGAAGAAGTTATGGGAACCCTGTCTAGTTCGTGCATACATCAGAAGATTTGTCCTGTCTTGTAAATGCCCCTGAACATGATTTGTTAATAACCTTGCTGGAATCAGAGACATCTAAGTCTGATCCTGCATTTTTTAGTGAGAATCCAGTAACTGTGAAGTCTAGTCATGATGATTTTTTTTTGCCCAGTCCTGGTTTGGGTCCTACCTTGACTGACTTTGAGGTTCGCAGTTCCTTGACATGCCCAGAAGTCTCTCTTGTGCCGGTGTGCCCAGATGTGCTTCGTATGCCAGAGTGCCCAAGTGTGTCTGTGTTGGCGTGCTCACACGCTTCCCTAGTGGAGACATGTTCTGATGTTGCCGGTTGGCCTGCATGCCCGGAGATGGTTCTGGTCCCTAAAAGCCCTGATCTTGATGTTTGTCCTTGTGACCCTGACTCTAGAGTTGCCCTGGGTTCCATAGGGGTTCTTGATAGTTCTCCATATGAGCCTAAGGGGCGTTCTGACCTGTGGGGATCTCTTTGGAGCTTCCAAGTGTTCTGGGAGATCTCTGAGGAAACTTGTCCTGGTACCTTGGACTGGTTCAACGGTGGGTTTTGTGTTGGTAGGGACAGTTCCGGTGGGCATTGCAAAGGCTTTGGCGTTTTTGGACAGTCCCTGGAAGGCGGTGGGTATCGCTCAGAGAGTTTCTGGGGGCTTTTTTCTGGAAGTCGTGGTTCTGATGGGTATCACACTGAGGCTTGTAGTGCTGACGGGCATGGTTCTGTAGGTTCTGGTTCTGATGGGTCCAGTCTTGTGGGGACTGATTCTGGAATTTGGTCTTGCCGGGCTGTCCCGGTCATCATGAATTATCAGTCAGATTGTTTTGTTGGGAATTTCAGTTTTGAAAAGCGTCTGGTATCCGCTTTTAAGGGGGGGCGGTAATGTTATGATCATGTCTGCAGCGTTTACTGCTGGCTGCAGTGGTATTGTAACCCAAGCAGTTCTGATGTCATTACATGCATTTTCTTGCATAGTTTGGTTTGCACTTAAACTAGTTGCTGATTCCATCTGCAGTCGCTCTGAAGTTAATGACAGTTTAATATGCTTTTGTGTAAACAAACATTGTCTGCTGCAATGGAGGGGCAATCCCTTTCCAGCAGATTGCATATCATTGTCTGCCTTTTCCTGCTGTCAGCCTGTGATTAATTACCATTCACTTGTGTGGGAATCTGCAGGTCTGCTCCCATTGGATGACCTCAGTATAAAGAACTGCTTCCTGCAATGCTTGATGGGCTACCATAGTCTCAGATTCTGTCTGTTACTCTGCTCGTGCCCCACCTCGTTCCTAGTCCGTGTGGACTGCGCTGACTCCTGCGAAGGGGTCAGCGAGTCCTCCTAGTTCTGCTCTTGTTCTAGAAGTTGTTACTCTGCTTGTCTTGTGTCATATATTGGTTCATCGCCAATATATACGCATACTTGCGCATTTTGTTATTTTCCTTGTATTCGTGTTACGTTGATACATCAGTGTCGCTGATATATACGTACACGAACTGTTTATTTCCTGTGTTCAGTTAGTCAGCCTTCCAGCACGTTTTGGTAGTTTGCGCGTATCGTGAGCACCCGTGCTGAGCTAGTATCCTGCTCCTGGTCCTGTTTGTGGATTGCGTTCATCTCTGCGAGGAGATAACGAATCCTTCTGAATCCTGTCCTGTTACCGCTTGTGGATTGCGTTCATCTCTGCGAAGAGATAGCGAATCCTTCTGAGTCCTGTTCCCTGTATTGCTCCAGTGCTAGTCAGTGTTCCTGCTTATGTCATATATCGGTTCATTGCCGATATATACATATGTTAGTCAGACGTTACAAATAGTTTCATTGATAGCTGTAATTGTAATACGCTAGGAAAACAAACTTATTGTATATTTGTCTGTGTTACGTTCATCTATCTTGATCCTGCTATTTCCTGACTATCCTGTCCTGTCTTTGTGAGGCACGCCATCGCTGCAAACGCATTGGCTGCCTCATTCCAGTCTGTCTTATTGTGGACGCTTGCTGTCACTAAGTAGTGGCTAGTTAAGCAAGCGTTCATTCTGTCTACCTGTCCTGATCTCCTCAGTCCTGGTTTATGCGCTCAGCGCTACTTTGCGCTGAGACGTTATTACGAAAGTGTTGTTTGTGGCTGTCAGATCTGCACCGGCTCTGTGCACCACAATCTCCTATTGGAGTCAGTCCTCTCCTCCACTAAACTGGGGATATCCTGATCCCTTGTGCTGGTGTGTGTACCTCCTTCACGTCAGCTTATGTGTTGCATGCTGACTGTGGAGAATACACCTCCAAGCTTAACAAAACCCACCTGTTCAGTTTGGCATTTGCAGAAATATAACTTTTGTTGTGTGAATACTTCATCCTACTAATTACTGAATCTGAGAGAGCCTAAGCGCTTTGAGTCCTATTGGAGAAAAGTGCTATAGAAATGCTATTGTATTGTATTGTATTATTGTAAGAAGAAAATGGTGAGCCTCTGAGAGGAACTGACAACGAGGTAAGTATGTAATATTCATTTGCAGCTACGTCACGTGTTTATTGTAAACAATTTTCCTCGCTTCAGGTTCCCTTTAAATCTCCCAGCATGCCACAAATTACGTTACTTTTCAAAACTTTCTCAATTGCTTAGTGCTGAAAAGCTATTTTTGGATGAGATGAGTTAAAAGAAAAGTGAATTAGATGAGGGCCTGTATGTTTTCAGCCCCCAGCAAATAAAAAAGTTCCACAATGTAAATGAGAAATATTCCGGTACTGGGGATTGCGCATCAGACTACGGGGATTGCGCATCAGACTACGGGGATTGCGCATCAGACTACGGGGATTGCGCATCAGACTACGGGGATTGCGCATCAGACTACCAGCCGCCTGCTAACAATCATTGCACTTTTTGTATAGACGGTCTATATTGTAGTATCTGGAATTCCAGATTTGGACAATGGACAATCGATCTGTACTTTTCTCTACCTTCCATTAATGTGGATTATGATTCCAACTTCAGTTGGGTTAGTATTTGACCCATTAAGTATGCGACACATAGCTAGGTGATTGGTAATGCTATGTGAGTCTAAACTCACGGCTAACAAATTTGAATATAACTTTCTGAACACCTATTATGTGTCCTGTCGAGACCTTGTTGGATTGGTTACTATTCACTTTTCCTACTCACAAGCTGATAAAATCCTGAAGTAGTGAAAACTCTTTCACGAAACGTGTTGAGCTTATGCCCGGTCTTGACAAAATATTAGTGACATTACGACATACAGCCTAATGGGATACTGGAGATGAATTCCTCTTAAATCATTTAGACTATTTAAATATCTCACTTTTGATTGTGGGTATGGTTAATTATTGACTGTTATAATTGATGTTGAAAAGTGAACATAGTTTTTTGGGTTCATCTTTTGAAATGTATCTCTTTTTACAGAATTTTAGTGTAATGATCTGGGGACAATTTCCTCAGTCAGCGCACACAAAGTGCGCTGAAACAGATGGAAATCCCCACAATCACAAAAGCAAAGTACCCAGTATATAATTGTAGAGGAGAATTCCAACCAGCAGGTGGAGCTGTGGAGTACAGAGGAACAAGTCCTATGTACAGCCACAGATGCCAGATTGAAATTGCACGATGAAGCAACACCGGGTAATATAAACAAAGTAGCAACTCAGAAGAAAGCAAGAACAGAGACAGAATGTATGAATGTCTACCAATCTAATCGCCACCCAGCGACGGTAGACATAACACATCAGAACAGACCAGAAAGAGAAAGCTAATCGCAAGAGAGGCGATTGCTATCAGCAACACAAGACTGAGCGAAGACAGAGCATGAATTGAGTAAAGGAAGACGAAGCAAGTAACTACAATCTGGACGGCAAGGAAAATAACAAATGAACTGGCTAAACGCGGTCACCGCACGATATGCGCAACAGGGACAAGCATGTTAATAGTGCGGTCACCGCACGTTAAACGCAACAGTGACAAAACGTACCAACCCTGACTAACATGTGAACACGGAGAACAAAGACAAACAGATAGCGGGAACGCTTGGTAATCGGTTGCCTAACACCAGACAACAGCAAGCGTTCGTTCCAGACAAGACAGACTGAAGGAGTAACCAATAGCAACCGCTACTTCAAGATACAGACAAGGGAGATCCACCGCCTCTAACGCTAGGGCGAATGCGATCTAGGAACAGGACAGAACGATTCACTATTAGCCACCGCTGGCGATAGTACAATCGCACGGACAAGACAGAATACGCAGTACAAATTATACACAAACCTGACTGCACTAATTGGAGTACAAGGAGTACTCCCCAAGAATTAACTACACTAGAATATTAGCAACAAAGATGCTGAGGCTCTAAGGTTAGTCTCCCTAAACAGGAACTATGACGAGCAAGGAATTCTGGGAGGCAGTGACATTTATACTGAAAAACCTTCAAAGGAAGCAGAGAAGCAGATAGCAAGATAAGTAGATGCAAATCAGCCAGCCTTGCAAACTGACAGAAAGGCCTCTTTTCCCTGGACTGCACTATGCACCTGCATAGGAAACAAAACTGTCCAGGGAATCAAGTCCAGCAGAGCGGATTCTGACATTTAGTCTGTATGAATTAAATGTGAAAGTTTTAGATAAATGTTGGCATGAGACTTTTGACTTTTCTTTCCTAAATATGGTCAAAATTGTTCCCCGTTATACTCCCACTGACCATATTCTTAACTAAATAATGTTTAAATCGGGGGAGGAGTATTTAATGAAAATATAATATTGATCTATGTACAAGTGTGTACCTAATGAGTCTTTTTTTAAAGAGAAAAATATCAAACTTGACTAAGTTTGGCACAACTTGTTTTGAGAATGATTTTATTTGCTTTTAAGGAATTACGGTGTAAAAAGATCTCCTGTGAGAAAACTCAGGAGAAAAGTTGATTGGATCAGGGCCTATTTGTAAAATGTGTTGTCAACTTTGTCCAACTTTACAGGATTTGAACACAGGGTCACTTTAAAGCGGTATTGTCACTATAAAAATCAAATTTCAACAGCAACTGGTCTGAGTGTATTAAGTGATAAAGATGATAATCCTGCATTCAAAACTTGCAAAACTTTTTCTGCTGTTATGGTTTGTAGTTATCACATACTTTAGGAGCACTGGCCCTAGTGCCAAACCGTGCCAAAGAGTTGCATGCTGGGGTTTTTTTTTAATCTATAATATATTCCTCCTCTTCCATTTATTTCCCTGCCTAGCTTTCTTATCTGAAATACCTCTGCTCACTTGGCTGAGGTGACTCAGCGATTGGAGGATAAGACAGTGCAGTTCCTAGTATACACCTCAGTGGGAGTGTCTGAAGACTCTGGGTGGAGGGCATCTAATGAATACACAATGAGCAAGAGAAGGGAGGGGGGGAAACAAGAGTCAGGGAGGATATGATGTCAGCATTAGCTTGGCAAGATGGCCACTGCCTAGAATAGGATTTTCTGCTTTTCCTTTGTAAAATTCAAAGGAATCATTATGTGGATAGCACAATACATCTGTTATGTAAGTAGAAGTAGCATTTATCGACTTATATATGGGTTTTTTATTTCTAGGTTAGCATGGGTGTCATTTATTCTTTAAGGGCTTGATCCACTAAACTGTGATAACTCAAATATCACACCTTATCAACGATATTACACCTTATCAAAGATATTACCCCTTATCAAAGTTAATATGCCTTATGAGAGTATCATAGCGAGCGTTACAAACTTATGCCTGCTAATTGGCAATGGCACTCGTCCTACCCTGAGCCCCTCCGGGTTCTTAGCGCTCGCTATGCTACTCTGATAAAGCGTGTTAACTTTGATAAGGTGTGATATCTTTGATAAGGTGTGATATTGTTGATAAGGTGTGATATCATTGATAAGGTGTGATATCTTTGATAAGGTGTGATATTTGAGTTATCATGGCTTAGTGAATCAAGCCCTAAGTCTGCAGGTGATCAATCAAACCATCGCTAGGATTACTTCTTTAATGGTAATTATTTTAATATTTTCTTTCAGCCTCCGAATGTCAATTATATGAGGAGAAAAAAAAACGCAATAAGGCTTTTTTCATCTCAGTTACAAAACCGTATTAGAAGAACGTCTCTCGTTCCGGGAGTCAGAAAATTGGCGGCCAGGAGGGAATTCTTAATTATTGCAAGTGAATTTGTAGAAAAAAAAACTCCTGCTTTTTGGTTTCTTTTGATCCCAATCAAAGCGCAGAGGAGCGAAGTAACCGCGTCGTCTCCGAGATTGTTTTAAAGATAGAGGATTCGCAGGAGTTGCCACTTTCATCCCAGATGTAAGTTGTAGAGGGGACATTAAACTACTTTTTAGAGCTCTGTTTATACAAAAAGACTCTCCGAAAAGACATCTCTATCCAATTTGCGAGATAGTTGTAATTACCGTCTATTATTGCAGATAGAGGAGGAAGCTGCTCAGTTTTGACTGACATAAAAAAAGACACAGTGTAAAAAAAAAACAAGGATTATAAAACCTTAAACTGGCTGTAATCAGAAGACAATGTATCGGATGATTAAATGTCCGGCGGAAAATACTGCGGCCGGCCTGCGCTGATGCTGTTGGGTCATTCAGGTACAATACAATTAGCGACATTTCACATGCGAAGCACGAGGGGGAAGTAATGGAAAGAGGACGGTCGTGTTTTATGTAAAAGGACAGAATATTAAAGAGAAACCGTAACCAAGAACTGAACTTCATCCCAATCAGAAACGGATCAGCAGGGGGCTCTGTATGGCTGATATTGTAGTGAAACCCCTCCCACAGGGTGATGTCAGGACCATGATACTGACATCACACTGTGGGAGCCTTGTTGCATTGTGGGAAATAACAGCTGTTGCCAAAAAAGCAAGCAGCATCTCCTTCCAGTGACATCACCGGCCAGCAGTAAAAATGTCACCTTGTGAAGAATGTCAGAATGTAAATCGGGGAGAGGAAAGATTTTACAATGGGCAAACACTGACTAAATAATTTATACACAATTATTGTACAACTGAAGCACTTTTTTATTACAATATTTTCACCGGAGTTCCTCTTTAAGCAAATAATGTTACATAGTTACATAGTTATTTTGGTTGAAAAAAGACATACGTCCATCGAGTTCACTATACTAATACTGGGCAGGGTCTCCCTTTATTAGGAACACTATACTAATACTGGGTAGGGTTTCCCTTTATTAGGGACACTATACTAATACTAGGTAGGGTCTCCCTTTATTAGGAACACTATACTAATACTGGGTAGAGTTTCCCTTTATTAGGAACACTATACTAATACTGGGTAGAGCCTCCCTTTATTAGGAACACTATACTAATACTGGGTAGGGTTTCCCTTTATTAGGGACACTATACTAATACTAGGTAGGGTCTCCCTTTATTAGGAACACTATACTAATACTGGGTAGAGTTTCCCTTTATTTGGAACACTATACTAATACTGGGTAGAGTTTCCCTTTATTAGGAACACTATACTATCACTGGGTAGAGCCCCCTTTTATTAGGAACACTATACTAATACTGGGTAGGGTCTCCCTTTATTAGGAACACTATACTAATACTGGGTAGAGTTTCCCTTTATTAGGAACACTATACTATCACTGGGTAGAGCCCCCTTTTATTAGGAACACTACACTAATACTGGGTAGGGCCTCCCTTTATTAGGAACACTACACTAATACTGGACAGGGCCTCCCTTTATTAGGAACACTATACTAATACTGGGTAGGGTCTCCCTTTATTAGGAACACTATACTAATACTGGGCAGTGCCTCCCTTTATTAGGAACACTATACTAATACTGGGTGGGGCCTCCCTTTATTAGGAACACTACACTAATACTGGGTAGGGCCTCCCTTTATTGGGAACACTATACTAATACTGGGTAGGGCCCCTCTTTATTACATAGTTACATAGTTACATAGTTATTATGGTTGAAAAAAGACATACGTCCATCGAGTTCAACCAGTATAAAGTACAACACCAGCCTGCTCCCTCACATATCCCTGTTGATCCAGAGGAAGGCGAAAAAACCCTTACAAGGCATGGTCCAATTAGCCCCAAAAGGGAAAAATTCCTTCCCGACTCCAGATGGCAATCAGATAAAATCCCTGGATCAACATCATTAGGCATTACCTAGGAATTGTAGCCATGGATGTCTTTCAATGCAAGGAAAGCATCTAAGCCCCCTTTAAATACAGGTATAGAGTTTGCCATAACGACTTCCTGTGGCAATGCATTCTACATCTTAATCACTCTTACTGTAAAGAACCCTTTCCTAAATAAATGGCTAAAACGTTTTTCCTCCATGCGCAGATCATATCCTCTAGTCCTTTGAGAAGGCCTAGGGACAAAAAGCTCATCCGCCAAGCTATTATATTGCCCTCTGATGTATTTATACATGTTAATTAGATCTCCTCTAAGGCGTCTTTTCTCTAGACTAAATAAACCCAGTTTATCTAACCTTTCTTGGTAAGCGAGACCTTCCATCCCACGTATCAATTTTGTTGCTCGTCTCTACACCTGCTCTAAAACTGCAATATCTTTTTTGTAATGTGGTGCCCAGAACTGAATTCCATATCCCAGATGTGGCCTTACTAGAGAGTTAAACAGGGGCAATATTATGCTAGCATCTCAAGTTTTTGTTTCCCTTTTAATGCATCCCAAGATTTTGTTAGCTTTAGCTGCAGCGGCTTGGCATTGAGTACGATTATTTAACTTGTTGTCGATAAGTACTCCTAAGTCCTTCTCCAAGTTTGATGTCCCCAACTGTATCCCATTTATTTTGTATGGTGCTAGACCATTGGTACGACCAAAATGCATGACTTTACATTTTTCAACATTGAATTTCATCTGCCATTAATATGCCCATATAGCCATCCTATCCAGATCCTGTTGCAATATGACACTATCTTCCTGAGAGTTGATGATTCTGCACAATTTTGTATCATCTGCAAAAATAGCAACATTGCTCACTACTGCATCTACTAGGTCATTAATAAATAAATTGAAGAGCACTGGACCCAGTACAGACCCCTGTGGGACCCCACTGCTAACAGTCTCCCATTTTGAGTACGATCCATTGACCACAACTCTTTGTTTTCTGTCCATTAGCCAGTTCCCTATCCAAGCACACAGACCCAGTCCTTGCATCCTCCTCTTTTGCACCAAACTTTTGTGGGGAACAGTGTCGAAGGCCTTTGCAAAGTCCAAGTATATCACATCTACAGCATTCCCAATATCCATATTAGCATTCACTACCTCATAAAAGCTGAGCATGTTAGTCAAACAGGACCTGTCTTTAGTAAACCCATGTTGATGCTGAGAAATAAGATTATTTTCTACTATGAAGTCATGTATAGTATCTCTTAGTAACCCCTCAAATAGTTTGCATACAACCAGGGCCGGATTTGTGGAAAGGCCTGGAAGGCACGTGCCTAGGGCGGAGCCAAGGGAAGGGGCGGGTTGACAAACGAGCAGTCAATCTGCCAACCAGGCTCGCCACAGCCACTGACACTATTCCCACAGTAAGTGCCATGCTTGTTAGCAGCCGCCCCCTGCTTTGCTCTGCACACAAATGCATGTTTATGTGTGCAGCAGCGGCTAATGACAGGAAAAGAGCGGGCAGCTTTACTAACTTGAGTGTGACAGGAGCAGGGGCTATATCGCTGCAGCCCTGCTCGCTGTCATTCTCCTAGACATCAGATGGTAAGGCTGCCCCGCCCCCGCTTCCTCCGGGAGTTCTGCTCTGTGTTCAGCAGACAGGAAAGTGAAAGGAAGCTCATCTCCTCCCCCTGTTTTCCACATGGCTACTGTGCGTAGGAATGTACAGCTGCCCGGTCCTGGTGTGACATCCTGTGAGGGAAAGACACAGCATGGGGTGATTGAGTGGAGGAAGGGACCCAGGACACTAAGTTGATTAAGGTACTGCTTAAAGTGGATGTACACATTTCTGGAGTTTTTTCCAGCCCCCCCAAAGTGTTCTTGCCCCTCATTTCCTTAGAAGACCTCTTTGTCATAGCTGTCACCCCTCTTAAAAAGCTACAAATGGGCACAGTTATAGCTATGGCACATGAAAAGTCCTGTGTGCACAGCGCCTCCTCGATTATGCTTCCCAGTGGCTGTGCACAGCAGCGATGGCCAGTAAGGTTCTGTGCATGTGCGATCTGGATTATTTTCAAACTACGCATGTGCAGAATGATCTGGGCCACGGCCGCCTTGCTGCTTCAAAGCATAATGCACCATAGCTGAGGTCAGTTGCAGCTTTTTAAAGAGAACCCAAGGTGGGTTCTAAGAATCCTAACAGCACACAGAGGCTGGGTCTGCATATAATGCCCAGCCTCCGTTGCTATACAGCATCCCCCACAGCCCCCCCCCCCCCCCCCCCCTGCGCTCTGCTGTCCCCATAAATCAAACTCTGTGCTAGAGAATTCGCTAGCTGGCTGTTAACCTCTTGATGTGTCAGTCTCGCCGCTTCCCCGCCTCCTCTATGTCGCCACTCTGTGCCTGCGTCCCTTCCCTCCCCGCTGATTGGAGGGAAGGGATGCAGGCGGGGAGCGGAGATATAGAGGAGGCGGGGGAGCAGCGAGACTGACACATCCAGAGGTAAACAGCCGGCTATCGACACGCTGTGTGTAGCTAGCACGGCTTTGATTTATGGGGACAGCAGAGAGCAGGGGGGCCTGTGGGGGACGCTGTATAGCAACAAAGGCTGGGCATTATATGAAGACCTAGCCTCTGTGTGCTATTAGGATTCTTAGAACCCACCTTAGGTTCTCGTTTAAGTGTGGCTATTGCAGATGGAGAGGAGTCTAAAGTAACTGAGGGGCCAGGAGCAGTATCCCACCCCTGCCGCGGGAAGAAGCACAAGTATGTGTAAATCCTGTTTTGTTTCGTTCACATTTTCTGGAGTTGTGTGGTGTTGTTTTTTTTTTTATTCTTTAAAGCACACCTGAGCTTTGTTTAAAACTTTGCATTTTTACTTACCTGGGGCTTCTTCCAGCCCCCTGTAGTCCGTGAGGTTCCACAGCATTCTCTGAGCCCCTCCATTCTCCCACTGGCGGCTTTGTAAGTTTGGCACTCTGAGTGCGCATGCACAGTTCCATTCACACAACCTTCTCAAGTATGCCCCCCCCCCCCCCCCCATTCCATCCTGGTCCTTTAACTCATACTGTGGCCCCAGTTCTGGTCCTCACGTCTCCCTAATGCATGGGTGGGAGGAGGGTCATCTGATTACCTATACTGAGAGTGTAAAAGCACTACCGTACTGTGTATATGCAAGTATATGCCTAGTAGCACAAAGTGGCTTTGTGCTACTGGGCATGTACTGACCATACTCGAGCATGATCAGTACAATAGGGCTTGTACACAGAGGGAAGCGCAGCCTTGAGGAAGAAGAAGGCCCCAAGCAGTGGTGGGGTCTGAATATGATCAGAGGGTCCCAACACTGGAACAATGGGCCCCAGGAGGATCTACTATGGTAAGTATCTAATTTTTTATTTTGCTTCAAGTTCACTCTAAGGCCATAGTCTTGAGGGAAAAGTGTGTGTAAGTTGGGGGGTGGGGTTTGTTGAGATGCTGTTGATCAGGGGGCGGCTGGTGAAAGTGGGCCTTGGGTGGTAAAAAGTAGAAATCCGGCCCTGCATACAACTGATGTTAAGCTTACAGGTCTATAATTTCCTGGATCAGATTTTTTGCCCTTCTTAAATAATGGGAAAACGTGGGCTGTACCCCAATCCACTGGGACTCTGCCAGTTGAAAGAGAGTCACAAAAGATAAGATAAAGGGGTTTATCTATAACTGAACTTAATTCCCTTAGGACCCGAGGATGCATGCCATCTGGGCCAGGTGCCTTGTCTATTTTTAATTTATTTAGTCTTGCCTTCACTTCTTCCTGCGTTAAGTATTTAATATTACAGTTAGAAGATTGAGACTCTTCCGCCTCTGTAATTTGAACAGTGCTGTTTCCTTTGTGAAGACAGAAGCAAAGAAAGCATTTAATAACTCTGCCTTACCTTGGTCATCCACCATTGAGTTCCCACCCTCATCCTTTAGGAGTCCTATACAGTCAACCTTTCCTTTTTTTAGAGTTGATGTACTTAAAACTTTTTTGGGTTAGATTTGATATCCCTAGCGATTTGATTTTCAGCTTCGATTTTTGCCAGCCTAATTTCTTTTTTACAATTTTTATTGCACGCCTTATAATTGCTTAGTGCGACCTCGGTTCCCTCCTGTTTTAGGACCTTATAGGCATTCTTTTTCCTCTTCATGTTATCCCTAACCTTTCTATTCATCCATAGAGGCCTTTTTTTTATTCCTAGACATTTTGTTTCCATATGGGATATACATACTACAATATTGATTGAGAATAAGTTTAAAAGCTTGCCATTTCCCTTCAGTGTCCTCCCCTTGTAGTACATTATCCCAGTTCACCAAACTTAGTGCCTGCCTAATTTGATTGAACTTTGCTTTTCTAAAATTCATAGTTTTAGTGGTCCCGCTGCCCCGTGGCCTATCAGTCACCAGATCAAACGTTATCATGTTGTGATCACTATTTCCCAAATGTTCCTGAACCTGCACATTTGATACATTATCTGGTCTATTAGAAATGATCAGATCCAGGAACCCCTTTCCCCCAGTTGGTTCCGTTACCATTTGAGTCAAGTAATTGTCCTGTAGTGCTGCCAGAAATCTGCTGCTTTTACCAGAATGGGTAGCCTCAATACCCCAGTCAATGTCTGGAAAGTTGAAGTCGCTCATAACTATGACCTCATTTTTACTTGCAGCTTTTTCAATTTGCTGTAGTAATCACAGTTCTGCAGCTTTATTAATAAGAGGTGGTCTGTAGCATACCCCAATAAGCAATTGGCAACTTTTATTTCCACCATGAATATTTACCCAAACGGACGCCACAACTTTGCAATCTTCTTCCATCTCATCATTGAGGACAGCTGTAAAAGAATTCTTAACAAAGAGACAAACCCCTCCACCTTTTTTCCCTGTTCTATCCCTCCTAAACACATTGTATCCTTTTAAATTAGCTATCCAGTCATGGCTTTCATCCATCCATGTCTCGGTTATTCCCACAATGTCATAGCCTTTGTCATTCAGAATGAACTCTAGTTTGTCTATTTTATTTGCAAGGCTCCGAGCATTGGTTACCATGCACTTTATATTTTTACCACCACATTTACCAATTTTGTTTACACGAAATGGGCTACTTGAATTTTTACCAGCCTCCTTAATCTTTACACTGTCCCCACCCCCCTCTCCACCCCCCATAATGTTAGGCTCCCACTGTCTTTTTACCTTATCTTGTCTACATATTTATTAGGAACACTATACTAATACAGGGTAGAGCCTCGCTTTATTAGGAACACTATACTAATACTGGGCAGGGCCTCCCTTTATTAGGAACACTATACTAATACTAGATAGGGTCTCCCTTTATTAGGGACACTATACTAATACTGGGCAGGGCCTCCCTTTATTAGGAACACTATACTAATACCGGGTAGGGTCTCCCTTTATTAGGGACACTATACTTATACTGGGCAGGGCCTCCCTTTATTAGGAACACTATACTTATATTGGGTAGGGTCTCCCTTTATTAGGAACACTATAATAATACTGGGCAGGGTCTCCCTTTATTAGGAACACTATACTAATACTGGGCAGGGCCTCCCTTTATTAGGAACACTATACTAATACTGGGCAGGGCCTCCCTTTATTAGGAACACTATAATAATACTGGGCAGGGTCTCCCTTTATTAGGAACACTATACTAATACTGGGCAGAGCCTCCCTTTATTAGGAACACTATACTAATACTGGGTATGGTCCCCCTTTATTAGGAACACTATACTAATACTGGGTAGGGTCTCCCTTTATTAGGAACACCTCACTAATACTGGGCAGGGACTCCCTTTATTAGGAACACTATACTAATACTGGGCAGGGCCTCCCTTTATTAGGAACACTATACTAATACTGGGTAGGGTCTCCCTTTATTAGGAACACTATACTAATACTGGGCAGGGCCTCCCTTTATTAGGAACACTATACTAATACTGGGTAGGGCCTCCCTTTATTAGGAACACTATACTAATACTGGGCAGGGCCTCCCTTTATTAGGAACACTATACTAATACTGGGTAGGGCCTCCCTTTATTAGGAACACTATACTAATACTGGGTAGGGCCTCCCTTTATTAGGAACACTATACTAATACTGGGCAGTGCCTCCCTTTATTAGGAACACTATACTAATATTTGGTGGGCTTAGCTCAGAGAAGCTCTTCTGTATAGATAACAACTGAAGTTGTTTTAGTTTTTTTTTTTTAAACTCTTCCTGTGCTGAAAAACAATGCGATTATTTTCTTTGCTACTAATGTTCTATTTCTTAGCTGTACTACACATACAATTAATAATCTCATACGTTTATTTTCGCTTCAGATTTGCTTTAAAGAGACTCTGAAGCGAGAATAAATCTCGCTTCAGAGCTCATAGTTAGCAGGGGCATGTGTGCCCCTGCTAAACCACCGCTATCCCACGGCTAAACGAGGGTCCCTGACCCCCCCGAAATCCACTCCGAGCAGCGGGGGATCTCTTCCGCATAGAGGCAGGGCTGCGGAGGCAGGGCTAACTGCCGCAGCCCTGCCCCACGCGCGTCTGTCAGCGCGTATCTCCGCCTCTCCCCCGCCCCTCTGTCTTCCTTCACTGAGAGGGGCGAGGGAGAGGCGGAGATCCGCTGCTGATAGACGCGCTCAGAGGCAGGGCTGCAGCCGTTAGCCCTGCCTCTAGGAGCAGCAAATCTACGACCAATTTGGTCGATGATTTTGCGGAGGAGGGGGGGTTGGGGGTGAAGGGACCCCCGTTTAGCCGCGGGATAAACACGTGCCCCTGCTAACTATGAGCTCTGAAGCGAGAATTATTCTCGCCTCAGTGTCTCTTTAAGTTGAATTCTGATGTAAAATGTGTAAAATCTCTTCAGCTTCCGGCACGCTTAACGCATTTGTGGAAACAGTTTTTTGCTGTCGGATATTATTCTGATACCAAACAAGAGTTGTACTTTCTGGATCTAAACTATAAATAGATGAACTTAAAAAACAATAAAAACACAGCTAAAGAAAATGTAATTGTCTATAAAACGATTCCTGGCCGGTTTGTAAACATGAGAATAAGCGTCTTACCTCGGTGACCCCTTCATGTTGGGAGCTCCTGTATTGGATTCCTTCCTAGGCCTCAGGCTATTCTCCGCTGCCTGTTTCTGGACGCCACATGCCATGTTAGACGCTACAGGAAATACTTCTCATAATACCGAGTTGTTTTGCCAGAAAGCAGCTTGTTTTAAAGAGGAACTGTAGAGAAAATAACATAATGAATAAATGTCACTTATTTTAATTTTATTTAATTATTTTTTTACAATATTTTGTGTAGAAAATATTTAGTCAGTGATTGCCTATTGCAAAATCTTTCCTCTCCCTGATTTACATTCTGAAATTTATCACAGGTGTCCATTGGGCACCAGGGGGCGTGGCGCACCAGGTGACGGACAGGGAGGGGGTGTCACAAAGGCCTCCCACAGGGGGTGTTTCTCCGTCCGCCCACCGTGCGGAGGGGGAAACAGTGCAAGAAGCAGAGGCATTGGGGACAGGGGCGGGAGGGGGGGTCAGACCCTCCCGCTCACCTGGGTCCCCTCCTTCTGCACTCTCCCCCTCCAGATATACAGCAAGCGCAGTGGGCGGGCGGAGAATAACTCACCTGACTTACGTGTTCCAAGCGCTGGAGCGCTGCACCACCATCCTGTGCCACAGGTCTCCGCCTTCAATGTCGCTCACGGGCAACTATACTATCTACACCACTGGGGGCAACTATACTATCTACGCTGGGGGCAACTATACTAGCTATAATGGGGCAACTGTACTATCTACACCACTGGGGGCAACTATACTAGCTATACTGGGGGCAACTATACTAGCTATACTGGGGGCAACTATGCTATCTACACCACTGGGGCAAACTATACTAGCTATACTGGGGCAACTATACTAGCTATACTGGGGGCAACTATACTAGCTATACTGGGGCAAACTATACTACCTACACCGGGGGCAACTATACTAGCTATACTGGGGGCAACTATGCTATCTACACCACTGGGGGCAACTATACTAGCTATACTGGGGCAACTATACTAGCTATACTGGGGGCAACTATACTAGCTATACTGGGGCAACTATACTAGCTATACTGGGGGCAACTATACTAGCTATACTGGGGGCAACTATACTAGCTATACTGGGGCAAACTATACTACCTACACTGGGGGCAACTATACTAGCTATACTGGGGGCAACTATGCTATCTACACCACTGGGGGCAACTATACTAGCTATACTGGGGGCAACTATACTAGCTATACTGGGGCAAACTATACTACCTACACTGGGGGCAACTATATTGGCTATAATGTGGCAACTATACTATCTAAACCACTGGGGGCAACTATACTAGCTATACTAGGGCAACTATACTATCTAAACCACTGGGGGCAACTATACTACCTACACTGGGGGCAACTACACTAGCTATACTGGGGGAAACTATACTGGGGCAACTATGCTACTTATAATGGTGGCAACGATACTACCTATACTGAAGGCAACTATACTAGCTATACTGGGGCAACTATACTAGCTATACTGGGGCAACTATACTACGGGAAACTATACTATCTTTACTGAGGGAAACTATATTAGCTACCTATTCTGGGGGCAACTATACTAGCTATACTGGGGCAACTATACTAGCTATACTGGGGGTAACTATACTAGCTATACTGGGGGCAACTATACTACCTATATTGGGGCAACTATACTAGCTATACTGGGGGTAACTATACTAGCTATACTGGGGGCAACTATACTACCTATATTGGGGCAACTATACTAGCTATACTGGTGGCACCTATACTACTTATACTGGGGGCAACTATACTAGCTATACTACTGGGGCAACTATACTACCTATACTGGGGGCAACTATACTAGCTACCTATACTGGGGCAACTATACTACCTATAATGGGGGCAACTATACTACCTATACTACTGGGGCAACTATACTATCTATACTGGGGGCAACTATACTAGATACCTATACTGGGGCAACTTTATTACATACACTGTGGCAACTATGCTACCTATACTGGGCAACTATACCTGATTACTTGCCGTGGTGGGCTTAGTATAACGCAGTTGTTCCTTTCCTTTTTTGGGGTGGGGTGTCTTTTAATACCCAGCACCGGGTGTCAAATGCTCTAGGTACGCCACTGCAGATGGCGACATCTTTAGTACTGGCAGGTGCAGCTCTGTAGAATGTTTAGGCCTAGTCCACACTAGGTCCGGAAACGTATCCGTGGCTGCGTTTTTCAAACCGGATGAAAAACGGAGTCCCGGATACTAATGTTGAAAATAGCAGCCAGCCTCACCCAAGTAAAAAACGGATCCGTCTGCGTTTGCGGGGACCCGTTTTCAAAACCTGAACGGAAGGTCCGGATCTGCTGCATTTTCACGGACCACGGATACACGGATGGGTAGCGCAAAGCAATGGGAAAACGCATCTCCATCTCCACAGGCAAAATAGCACCAAAAACGGATGACAAAACGGAAAGCCTGAACTTCCTTCTCCTCCCCTCAACGTCATCTCTGACAGCTTCCTGTTTACGAGCTGGGAGAGACACGAGTGCAGCCATCATGCCCAGGAGCTTCATCAATGTGGAGGACTTCATTATGGCCGTCCAAGAGCGGCCAGAGCTGTACGATAAGAAGAATGACCTCTATAGTGACCTACAGCATGCCAGGAGGGTATGGGAGGAGATCACAAAACAATTTGTTCCTGAGTATGACAAGTTTCCATCCAGGAAGCAGGCCAAGGAACGTAAGTGTGCCCCCTCATATCTGTGTGGTTTGAAATACATGTTTTTAAGTAATCTAAATGCCACTCTCTGCCCCCCCCCCTCCAGTGTCTCCTAAACTGCCACTCTTTAGCCCCCCACCGTCCCCTCCCCCCCCTCAATCTACCCCCCCTCAGTGTCTCAAAAATGCTCTGCCCCCCTGAAGTGTCTCCTAAACTGCCACTCTCTGCCCCCCACCGTCCCCTCCCCCCCCCCTCAATTTAGCCCCCTCAGTGTCTCAAAAATGCTCTGCCCCCCTGAAGTGTCTCCTAAACTGCCACTCTCTGCCCCCCACCGTCCCCTCCCCCCCCCCCTCAATCTAGCCCCCTCAGTGTCTCAAAAATGCTCTGCCCCCCTGAAGTGTCTCCTAAACTGCCACTCTCTGCCCCCCACCGTCCCCTCCCCCCCCCCCTCAATCTAGCCCCCTCAGTGTCTCAAAAATGCTCTGCCCCCCTGAAGTGTCTCCTAAACTGGCTTCCCCAGTGCCACACATGTTGCATTTATAAGAACACTCATCTGTAAAAAGTTTAGAAAAAGTTTATTAAACAAAGAAAGAAACAATTAAAAATTTACATATAAAATGTGTAACTAAAAACAGCGTAATCAACCCCCCCCCCCCCCATCACCCACCCACTAAAAAAAACAAAAACAAGTACAGCAACAACAATGTCCACTCAAAGAGGCACAATAATGTCTTGGTATGGGAAGTACCCCTCCGGCGACAAGAAGTACTGTGCCAACCGATCCCGATTCCTCTGGGCCTGAACCCTACCCCTTGTCGCATACCGGCGAATTTGGGGCAAGTAGTCCATGTCGGCATGCTGGAGATTGTACCCTTGCTCCTGTCGAACAAAGTTGTGGAGGATGCAAGCTGCTTTAACTACAGCTGTGGCGTTGGCAGGGCTCAGCTGTAGTGGCGAGTGGAACATCCTCCACTTGTTCGACATGATGCCAAATGTACACTCCACCATCCTACGAGCCCTTGTCAACCGGTAATTGAACACGCGTTGCTGGCGGCCGAGGCCTCTCATCCCATACGGCCGCATGACATGGTGTGACAAGGCAAAGGCCTCGTCGCCAACAAACACGTAGGGGTAGCTGGGCGATGTTCTTCCAGGCCATGGCTTGTCCCCGGGGATGTCCAGCCGGTCCTCATTCAGTAGTCCATGTAACCTGGAGCGCCGGAATATCCCCGAGTCACTTGAACCGCCGTAGGAGCCAACGTCGACGTATACAAACTTGTAGTCTGCGTCGGCTACAGCAAGGAGTACCAAACTAAAGTACTTTTTATAATTAAAATACAGACTCCCACTCCTCGCTGGCTTCTGTAGCCGCACATGTTTGCCGTCAATGGCTCCTAGGCAGTTTGGGAAGTTGCACCTATCCCAGAACAGTTCAGCAACCTCTATCCACTTTTTAGAGTCGGGAACCGGCATGTACTTCTCGACGAGCTTGCTCCAGATCACCCGGCTTGTCCTGTTCACGATGTTGGCGACGGTGCTTTTGCCCACTCTGAATGTTAGATGTAAACTTGCATAGCTTTGTCCCGTCGCAAGGAACCTGAAATGAAATGACAACATATTGTTTGTTTGTTGTTTACACAGTTGAAAAAATGAAGACAAAATGGCGAAGTATACGGGACAGTTTTGTCAAGGAACTTAAGGTGGAGAAAGACGAACAGAGGAGTGGAAGTGGGGCATCGAAAAGGACTCCATATTGCCACACTCGCCTTCTTTCATTCTTACGACCACTCGTACCAGCGCGAGGGTGAGTGAGTGACGTTTGCAACTTGAAATTGCTGTTATGTGTATGCTCTCCCACAACAGTTTAATCTTTGTAGTTCAATTTTTTTTTTTGTAAACACCGATGCGCCTCTACTTTTCACACATGTAACCATTGCTGTTTATTTTCTACCCACAGTACTGAAGATAATTTTGATGCACTCATGGATGATTCTAATGAAGCACCTGCCGCGACAAATAGGGATTCGTCCCCTGAACATTCCTTTGAAGACTTGACAACCATCAACGTGGATGACATAGTAGAGGATGATTCTATGACATCTGAGTCACCAACCCCTTCCACATCTACTCCACGGCCAGACGCACAACCTGCCACCGACAAAGCAAATGCTGAAACCACTCGTTCAGAAGCCAGACGACCAGCTGCTCGCCCTACAAGTGCTCGTGGACAGAGCAGAACAGCTAATGTTCAGATGGCTGGAGCTGTTTCAAGTTTGGTGGGAATGATGCGCAATCAAGAAAGTATGGTTTCACGAAGACTACAGGATCCAAGTTCTGGTCTATCACAACAATATTTGCAACACATAGAAATGCTAAAAAATCAATTAGATGAATCCAACCAAGTACTCCAAAAGGAAAGGCAGATGTTTCAGGAGCAGATTCAATCTCTACACATGCAGCATCGCCACGAGATTGACCGGATAATGCAACACCAGAACAGCCAAGTGTACTACTCGGTGATGTCACTTTTGCCTTTCATGGAACAAGTGCCACGACATCGTTTAATACAGTGCCAGTGTAGTTTGCTTGAGTGTATCAAAAGTCATTTTGAATTCTCAACTGCAACAAGTAGGCCACCTAGCGCATGGCAACCTTCTCACACTCAGCCATACCAGGGTCCATCTCCCTCTCAGTCATACCAGAGTTATCAGCAAGGCCCTTCCTTCCCTCCCTCTCAAGCAGATGAACGTCCCGTTTATACTCAGCTAGGTGGCAGTATGCAACCCAGCCCCCTTAATACGTCTCCCCAGCAAATAGGTGGAAACTACTCTTTGTTTCATGAACAAGATCCTAAAAAGTAGGATTTGCTGCTCATGTCCAATGTCCCACACCCCCTGGTTCACTAGATTTGCTACCTGCCTTTGAAGGCCTTGTGATCAACACATGCCCAACGTAGCTTTCCATCAGCACGACAAAGGGATGATGTTGATCCTAGGCCTACAATGGCAGGTAGCTCAATCTACTGAGGCAGGCAGTGTGTGGGATCCACCTTGTGAGCAACATTGTTTACATTTTATAGAAATTTTAAGATGTGTTCTAGGTACTGCACTTAAATTACTTTGCACTATAGAGCTTTGATGCTCATGGCCAATGTCCCACACCCCCTGGTTCACTAGATTTGCTACCTGCCTTTGAAGGCCTTGTGATCAACACATGCCCAACGTAGCTTTCCATCAGCACGACAAAGGGATGATGTTGATCCTAGGCCTACAATGGCAGGTAGCTCAATCTACTGAGGCAGGCAGTGTGTGGGATCCACCTTGTGAGCAACATTGTTTACATTTTATAGAAATTTTAAGATGTGTTCTAGGTACTGCACTTTAAATTACTTTGCACTACTGATGTTTGCTGCTCATGGCCAATGTCCCCCCCCCCCCCCCCCCCCGGGGTCAATAGAGCTAATCTTTCTCCCTGAACAGCAGATAGCAAAGACAATTGTCTATTGTCCAAGCTGGGCTGACCCCGGTCATGTGCAAGACATGTGTTCTGGGGGGAAGGGGAAAACAAAGACACAAAATGTAAAGACTTGAATGCCTGAACAGCAAGTACATGTTCTGAACCTGTCTCTTCCAGGTTGGAAGGAGAACTTTATAACCTACCATGTTGGTAGTTTTTCAATAAAAACTCCAAAAAAAATAAAGTTTTTGTTTGTTTACAAAATTGTCTCCTCATCAATACAAAATGAAAAGTGGTATAGGTAAAGCAGACATTACTTACCGCAAGGTGATCAGAAGTTGTTCCTCTGGGGTGATGGACTTCCGCAACCTGGTGTCTTTCTTCTGAAGATGGGGCCTCAACATCTCCAGAAGTTTATCAAAGCTTCAAAAAGGAAAGGAAAACACCATTAGCAATGTGACAAATATGGGAACAGGACAAGGTAAAGTATAGGTAAAATTGTTAATCAAGTGTACTTACACACTCACAGACATCCGGCAGTAGTTGAAGAACTTTGGTGGGTGTCGTCTGAGGTCTCTGTAGAGCTGAGAGAACTGCCCTTTCCTCTCCCTCTCTTGTAACAGGGGATGCACCCACCACCGTCTCCGACTTGACTCCAGGAGGTTTCCGGCATAGTACAGCAGGACACCCAGCCAGGCTAGGTTAAGCCAGTACATAAAGACAATGGGGTCCATGGCCTTGGCTGGGCAGCAGTGCTGGAGTGGCTGGAGTGCTCTCCTGCTGGAATGTGCTGAAAACAGGTGTTTCACACAATAGACATCAAAGCCACTCCCAAAACACTCCCCTGTACATTAAAAATATCCTTACATGGTGCTCATCTACTTTCTTTACAGAAAAACCACTCCCACTTCCCTGCTATTGTTCCAAATCCACTCCCACAGCCACCGCAACTACATTCCCCATGCTCAAAAAAGGTTATTTAACCTTTTTTTTGAAAACATTAACCACACCCATGTCCTGCCCACTGAATTGACCACACCCATGTCCTGCCCATTGAATTACCATTCAAATTTATTGATTAATGTCCCAAAAACTCCTCCCTTTTGGCTTCAATTCCATTGAAAGGCATAGAAACGTTTTCTGTCCGTTTTTTGGGGTTAAAAACGGACCGGAAACGGATGCAAAACGGATGCACTTTTTGGTAAAACGGATCCGTTTGCGTTCCGCGGGAGTTCCCCTGAGCACGGACTGCTGCATCCGTCCTGCAACTGGGTCTAGTGTGGACCTTACTGTAAGTTCTAAAGCCAGGGATAATATAGTTGGCCTCCCAGAATGCTCAGGAAATTGGGGGGGAGGGGATATAGCTAATAAGCCTAGGCTAAGCATCACTGGGTGTGCGGGGCAACAATTGTTTTTAGAATGAAAACGAAAAACCTCTACCTGCCTATGTCCATAGGTCCCCCAACTGTCCCTTTTTCAGAGGGACAGTCCCTTTTTGGGAGCCCTGTCCCTCCATCCCTCTTTCCTCCTCATTTGTCCCTCTTTCAGGACTTTGTCCCTCTTTCTATGTAAATATATATATTTCTATACTAAAAATGTGTTTGATTGACTCTAAACTTTATTCCCAGCCTTTAAATTGATATATTACTAATTTTAAAATGTTAATATGCAGGAAAATGAACCAGGATAGAAAGGACCAGTGTGGTTTGAATTATAAAACAACATATGTTTCTTATGAAATCTTTATGGTATGTGTGACTAGAGGCGTGGTGAGGGCGTGGCCAGGGGTGTGGCAGGGGCATGGCTTAAGTGTCCCTTTTTCTCATCTCAAAAAGTTGGGAGGTATGTTATGTTAGAGCATTATAATCTGCAGGTCAGTCACTTCTTTGTAAAAACAGCAAAGCACTCCAGGGTAAGGGTCCAGGGGACAGACTGTATCATCTCAGGGACATCAGGAGAAAGATGCAGGTCTGTGGGTGGCACAAACTCAAAGGAGTCCTCCCAGTCAAGCCGTCTGTACCGCCCATATATGTAAATTAACATGTCCCTTGACCAGTCATTCCTACCACTATAAAGGACACCTGAACTGAGAAGGATATGGAAGCTGCCATAGCTGTTTCCTTTTAAACAATACCAGTTGCCTGGCAGCCCTGTTGATCTATTTGGCTGCAGTAGTGTCTAAATCACACACCTGCAACAAGCATGCAGCTAATCCAGTCTGACTTTAGTCCGAACACCTGATCTGCTGCATGCTTGTTCAGGGGCTGTGGGTAAATGTATTAGAGGCAGAGGATCAGCAGGGCTGCCAGGCAACTGGTATTGATCAAAAGGAAATAAATATGTTGGCCTCCATAGCCTTCTCATTTCAGACATACTTTCAATTGCTCATAATGTTTTCACATGGTGATCAGGGCTTTCTGCAGGATGAACCGGCTGTCTGTCAGTGAGGGAGAGGATATTGCTGCATCATGGGTGGGTCAGCTGATTTAAAACCCAAGCTTTTATTTACTTTAAAACAATACCAGTTACCTGGCAGCCCTGCTGATCTATGTCAGATGCATAGCTCCCAACTGTCCCTCTTTCCTCCCTATTTGTCCCTCTTTCAGGACTTTGTCCCTCTTTCTATGTAAATAAATATATTTCTTTACTAAAAAAATGTGTTTGATTGACTCTAAACTTTATTCCCATCCTTTAAACTGATATATTACTAATTTTAAACTATTACTATAAAGGAAAATGAACCAGGATAGAAAGGACCAGTGGGGTTTAAATTTTAAAACACCATATTTTTCTTATGAGATCTTTATGGTATGTGTGACTAGGGCATGGTGGGGGCGTGATCAGGGGTGTGGCAGGGGCGTGGCTTAAGTGTCCCTCGTTCTCATCTCAAAAAGTTGGGAGGTATGCAGATCTGACAATAATGTCAGAAACAGCTGATCTGATGCATGCTTGTTCAGGGGCTGTGGCTAAAAGTATTAGAGGCAGAGGATTAGCAGGGCTGCCAGGCAACTGGTATTGCTTAAAACGAAATAAATATGGCAGCCTCCATATACCTCTCACTTTAGGTGTACTTTAACTTCATACGGTATTATTATAATCAGGGGTGTAACAATAGGAGATGCAGCTTCTGCACCCGTGGGGGGGGCGGGGACTCTCTAGGGTCCGGTCAGGGCCGTTTTGGGGGTCCGGAGGGGTTGCAGCATGAGGAGAGAGAGCATGGGCATACATCGAAAGGGAAGGGGGGACAATCCCCACCTTCACCCCGGGCTCTCCCCTCAGCGCTCCCCTCCAGCATCTATCAGCGCCAGCAGGTGGCGGGCAAAAACACATACCTCCATCCAACGTGGAGGTCCGATCTCTTAGTGCCTCAAACTACTTCCTGTTTAAACAGGAAGTAGCGTCAGACACTTAGAGAGAGGAACCTCCGGCGGTGGAACGCAGGAAGGTATGTGTTCCTGCCCGCTCTACAGACACTGATTGATGCTGGAGGGGAGCGCTGAGGGGAGAGCCTGTGGTGAGGGGCGATGTGTGCCCATGCTCTCTCCTCATGCTCCAATCCCTCCGGCCCCCCAAAACGGCCCTGAGCGGGCCTGGGGGGGGGCATCCAAACTTTTGCAGGGGGACCCAGTGATTTCTAGTTACGCATCGCCCCGGATTATAATAGTTGGTCCTAATGATCTATATAGCGCCATCTTCTACCGTGGCGGCTGTACAGAATAAGAAACAAACATGGGAACATACCGTACAGTAAGTTATAAGATACATTAAGATACATAAGGGAGAGAGCCCTGCCCTTGTAAGCTTACAATCTAAAGGAACAGGGAGGAGACAAGAGGTGGGGTGATATATCAGAGGTGCACCCAGAGGCAAGGCATATTTAGTTTTTATTCAGCAAGGGGCAGTGCCTGGCCGGAGGCTGAAGGGGAATAGTCTTGGTTTGTAGTGAGGATAAGAACCAGAGGCGCCAAAAAGGGTAAAAACACAATGAAAATTAAAAACTGGGGGGAGACATAAATCACGACTCACCGCCCATAGAGACCAAGAACCAGTATGAGACTTAATGTTCAGTCGGAACAACAACAATTTATTGGTACTCCCAGGTGCTACGCGTTTCACGGGATTTCCCCGCTTCCTCAGGCAATCAAACAGAAGCACAAGCTACAAAAATACAGAACAATAAAGTACATAAATAAGAGGACCCCAAAAGCTTGTGATAATTTATACAGAATCTAACGCTTAACAGGGTAAAGTGCAAAGAACAGTGCAGACGTATACCATATGTACAAATCAAATTCATTTCAATCACTGAGGTTCATTATAGTATTTACATAAGCGAATGTTTCAAGGATACAAACTGCAGAAGACACAGTACAAACGTGTAACCTGTATATCATATCAAGCACTAAATTCATGTCCAACACTGTGGTTAATTATAATATTTTCATGAGCAATTATCAATACCCAGTGTCTTGTAGTTTACAATAGCTCTCACTTTGTTATAGTGGTGTATTCAAACGTAAACAAATTAATGATAACCTCACCAGGGGTAAACTGGCCGGTGGAAGAGATATAAAGTGCAGTACTCAAGTCCTTAAATATTATACGATCAGCCATGGTTTGTGCAGAGTAGCATAGTAAAAAGACTTACCAAATAGGGGCCTGGTATGAGCTCAGCGCCTCAGTGAAGTATGAGGCGTACTGAGCTCTACAAATAGAATGGATTAGCGGAGAACGCCGTCTCCGCGTGGTACCACGTCACCTCCGGTATGCTGGGCGGAAGGATGTCAGCGCCATTTTAGTTGTGGATAACTAGTGGCATAGTGAAACCCGCTCGTAGGCGGCTAGCCGACGGTCTAATGCGTCATCTATGACGCATATGCATACAAGAAGGTGACAATAATGACGCCTGAACGCCATAAAAACGCAAGGGGCATGTGGATGCGTCCGAAAGGACGCATGCAGTACCGATATATGAAATAGGTAGAAGTGGTAGGTGCTATATGATATGAAATCCTGAGGGGTATCTAAATAATGAAGAAGCCAGGGTTAACTGTATAAATCAAGAGAAATTTCTCTAAAAGAACTGTGTATATTCATATCACATTTTTCACAGAAATTAGACAAATATCTACATACTATATAAAACATATATATAAAAAAATATATATATATAAAAGATACAAATACGAAAAAATTATACATAAAAAATATATATAAAAATACAACAACAAAGAACTTGTGTATAACAGTGGATTAGAACCAATAAAAGAGAGGACAAGCGTAATAAAACATTCTATCATTATCAATTGTAGTGCCATTAGTGGCATATGGAATCAACATCGTTTGGATATAAAAATTGAAAATTTTGTCTAAAATGCTTTCTCTAAGACCTCGTTGAGACCGTTAGGAACCAGACTTTTTAGGATATTGATCCAGTAGATCTCCTTCTGGCGCAAAGCTTCAAAAGTGTTTGGGATGTGTGGGGAAATAGCCTCAATAAAAGTGATGCGAAATAATAGGGGATTTTTTTCATGGTGTGTGCCAAAATGTCTGGAGACGCTGTGGAGTGCCAAGCAATTGACAATATTTCTCTTGTGTTGGCCGGCCCTGCTGCGGGCCTCCTGAGTCGTGCGGCCTACGTATTGGAGGCCACATGGACAGGAGATGAGATAAATGATGAAACGGGAGTTGCAATTGATAAATTGTTTTATGGGGTAGGTACTAGAAGTGGTGGCCGAGTGGAAGGTGCTAGTGTCATTAACAAACTGACAAGCCATGCATCGGGGTTTATTGCATGGATAAGACCCAGGCCTAGCATTACCTTTGGAATTTGTGTTCCTTAGTCTACTAGGTGCAAGTAAACTTCGTAGATTTGGGGCTCTCCTGTAAGTTAAGGGTGGTCTATCAGGTATTGCTGCTTTCAAGTAAGGGTCCTGGAGTAGGATTTCCCACCTGTTTTGTAATATCGATCTGATTGTTTTGTGTTGAGCACTAAATCGAGTAATGAATCGTGGAAAGGAGGAATCCTGGGTGGTAGCTACTGTGGGTTCGGTGGGACTAGTCTGGGTCGCTTGGAATCTGGCATCCCTAAGTAGCTTATTGGGGTACTTACGTTCAATGAATTTATTTGTCAAAATTGTAGATTGTGAATGGAAGTCCTTGTAGTCAGTACAGTTTCGAAAGATACGTTTATATTGGCAGTAGGGGGTATTGGTGGTCCAGGGTCTGTGATGGTGACTATTGAAATGGATATAATTGTTAGCATCGACCTTTTTAAAAAAAGTTTTTGTTTTGATTTTATTTCCGTCAGTGTACAAGGATAGATCCAAGAATTCTATGGTATTGTGGTGGTGTTGGGCTGTAAACTGGAGGCCAGCTACATTATTGTTTAAGTAGTGAACAAAGTGTGTAATACTGTTGGAATCTCCCTGCCAGATAAAAATTAAGTCGTCAATATATCTTTTATAAAAGATAATATTGTCTTGGAACGGGTGTTGGGGATGAAATTTGAGGTGTTCCAGTTGGCCCATGGACAGGTTCGCAAATGATGGTGCAAACGAACTGCCCATGGCCGTCCCAGTGAGCTGATGGTAATACTTGTTCTGAAAACTGAAGGAGTTATGAGTAAGAATAAATTTGGCACATTGTGTAATGAAGTTTCTTTGGGCCTGGGGCATGTGGGGGTTATTGTTTAGAAAGAAATCAATAGCAGTCAGTCCGAAGTCATGGGGTATGTTGGTGTATAGAGAGGTTACGTCACAAGTGAGCCAATGATAATTATCTTGCCAGGCAATATCTTTTATTAGCTGTATGAGGTGCTGGGAATCCTTGAGGTAAGATGGAAGTGACCGTACGTGAGGCTGGAGGTGTTGATCAACGAAAACGGATAAATTACTGGTAGTGGAGTCAATACCTGATATAATCGGTCGGCCCGGTGGTTTAATGAGTGTTTTATGTATCTTGGGAAGGTAGTAAAAGAAGGACGTTCTGGGGTGCTGATTGATGAGGAAGGTTCTTTCATTTTTAGTGAGAATGCCTTTGAAAAAGTTGTCATTTATGAAGGCTTTCAGTGTTTTGTTGTATTCCTCTGTTGGATCATGATCAAGAATGGCATAATGCTGAGAATTATCTAGTAAACGTGAAGCTTCTTCCAAATAATCAATCCGATTGAGAAGAACAATGCCCCCGCCCTTATCTGCGGGTTTAATTACAATAATGTGTGTCGATTTGAGTCTATAAAGAGCAGATTGTTCTGCGTGCGTAAGATTAGAGGGGGGGGGATCCTGTAGGTTAATCTTTAGGAGGTCTTCTAGAACTAAATCATGAAAAGTTTGTAATAAATGACCCTTTGATGCTGTGGGATTGAACCTAGAGCGTCCCTTTAGCTGGGTAGTGATATATTTCTCGGTGGAGACCTCGACTGCGTCAACTGTGACAAGTGGTATTGATTGGTTATCTGTAATAATCAAGCTATTATTGTGGTTGGTAAGTAGCTCCTTATGCTTTTTCATAGCGAAATGACGCCTTAGTGTGAGCTTACGTATATAGGTATATAGGTAATGATAAACCTTTCTCCAGTAACTTTGTTTCATGGGCAGATAGTAAATGATCGGATAGGTTGAAGATACTCCTTAGTTGTGGGTTGGGGTTGGTAGTGACTCCGGTATTAACTTCGGTACATCTTTTTTTATGTGTTTTGCCTTTGCCCCGGCTACCTCTTTTCCGGGGTCTGAGTGCGAGCGCTTCATGTTGTGTCTGAGGTTCAAGAGAACTCGATTGTTGGTAGGGCTCGGTAAGGGGAGGACCAAAGTGCTCTGGGATAGGGAGGCTGGTAGGTCTAAAAAACATGCTGCGGTAAGAGTATTGTCCAGACTATCCGTAATATCTGGTAAGTCACTCGGGACTGCCGGGTTTGTGGAGAGAACTTGGTTCTGTGTTGATGTTTCATAAATACTTAATTGGGAGATATTAATATTGTCTGCGGTGGTATTACAGATGTGACCGGCTTGTGTAGCTGACCCAGGGCCGGGTCCAGGCTGTCCACACAGTGTAGCCAGTGGTGGCCCCTTGAGAAACTAGTAGAGTGGTTTTAGATTACTAGATTTGATATAGATATTTTTGATTTTAATGTTAGGTAGTTTACTCTTCTTAGATTTAATTTCGGACGCATCCACATGCCCCTTGCGTTTTTATGGCGTTCAGGCGTCATTATTGTCACCTTCTTGTATGCATATGCGTCATAGATGACGCATTAGACCGTCGGCTAGCCGCTTACGAGCGGGTTTCACTATGCCACTAGTTATCCACAACTAAAATGGCGCTGACATCCTTCGGCGCATGCGCGCCGCACGTCACTTCCGCCCAGCATACCGGAGGTGACGTGGTACCACGCGGAGACGGCGTTCTCCGCTAATCCATTCTATTTGTAGAGCTCAGTGCGCCTCATACTTCACTGAGGCGCTGAGCTCATACCAGGCCCCTATTTGGTAAGTCTTTTTACTATGCTACTCTGCACAAACCATGGCTGATCGTATAATATTTAAGGACTTGAGTACTGCACTTTATATCTCTTCCACCGGCCAGTTTACCCCTGGTGAGGTTATCATTAATTTGTTTACTTTTGAATACACCACTATAACAAAGTGAGAGCTATTGTAAACTACAAGACACTGGGTATTGATAATTGCTCATGAAAATATTATAATTAACCACAGTGTTGGACATGAATTTAGTGCTTGATATGATATACAGGTTACACGTTTGTACTGTGTCTTCTGCAGTTTGTATCCTTGAAACATTTGCTTATGTAAATACTATAATGAACCTCAGTGATTGAAATGAATTTGATTTGTACATATGGTATACGTCTGCACTGTTCTTTGCACTTTACCCTGTTAAGCGTTAGATTCTGTATAAATTATCACAAGCTTTTGGGGTCCTCTTATTTATGTACTTTATTGTTCTGTATTTTTGTAGCTTGTGCTCCTGTTTGATTGCCTGAGGAAGCGGGGAAATCCCGTGAAACGCGTAGCACCTGGGAGTACCAATAAATTGTTGTTGTTGCGACTGAACATTAAGTCTCATACTGGTTCTTGGTCTCTATGGGCGGTGAGTCGTGATTTATGTCTCCCCCCAGTTTTTAATTTTCATTGTGTTTTTACCCTTTTTGGCGCCTCTGGTTCTTATCCTCACTACAAAGCGATCCACCTATGCTGGCAAACATTCCTCCTAATTTCTTTCTACAGAGAGCGACATCTTATACCTGAGTGGAGTCAGGTTCTAATTCTCCCCACTGGCACATGGAGTGGTTGCCTAGGGGCAATTCATGTTTGTGAGTATAACTTTTGTTAATTAATCTTGTTATCATTATCCAAAAATACCGCACCATTTGGGCTCTCGGTCTTTTGTTTTTGTTTTTTAAGTGCAGTCTTGGTTAGTGTTCCTGGATGCTCTGACTGCACTGTGCATACACTATATGTGTTTATGGTCCCCACAGCACCACAGCACATGATGCTACTTTATAAATAAATCATAATAATGCAAGTAATCAGACTCCCTCCCAAGCAATCTAATGATGCTTTAGTCTCAGCATAAACATTGGGAATTATAATACACAATGGAAAGTAGAAATTACAGTTATACGGTAAATTAAAAAAATATCCTTAATTAGCTAAACAAATATTGTATCCATTTCTTAAATGAGCTATAACTGTATGCAGCCCTACTTAGGAGAAGCCCAGTAATGGGCAATCATGAAATAAAATGCACATTTCCGTAGTAAGCCCCAAAAATGACCTTTTGAGTTTTTAGAGCAGTTGCAGTAAGAAAAGAAGTTGTTTGATCTTGTCAAAAAATGTCTTTAAACCACCAGCAAGCAAGGAAATACTCAGAATTATTCTAATAGTACTTGAAGCAAGCAAGCAAAGCAAAATGTTCAAAGTTATTTTAAAGAGAAGAGAAAAATGATCTCCTAGGAGATAATTCAGGAGAAAAAAACGTTATTGCATATGAGGCCTTGTCAATAAAATGCTGTCTAACCTATTGGCAAGAAATTGCTCAGAATAATTTTGAAAGCACCGTTTTCACCTACTTTTGGTATTTTTCTCAATTACAAAGTGCTGAAAAGTTATTTGAAACAGAAAATGAAAAACCTCACAGCAAAAAGCTTTTTCTCCTGAGTTTTCTCCTAGGTATCATTTTTCATCTTCTTTTTCAAATAATTTTTCAGCAGGTGAGGGGAAAAGCGGTGGCAAAATTATTCCGAGTATTTTCTTGCTTGCTGGTGGCTTAATCTCCCTGGTGGTCAATTAAAGAGACTCTGAAGTGAGAATAAATCTCGCTTCAGAGCTCATAGTTAGCAGGGGCATGTGTGCCCCTGCTAAACCGCCGCTATCCCGCGGCTTAACGAGGGTCCCTTCACCCCAACCCCCCCACCCCCTGCAAAATCAACGACCACCTTGGTCGTAATTTTTGCTCTTCCTGAAGGCAGGGCTAACGGCTGCAGCCTTGCCTCTCAATGCGTCTATCAGACGCGCATCGCCGCCTCTCCCCCGCCCCTCTCAGTGAAGGAAGACTGAGAGGAGCGGGGGAGAGGCGGAGGTACGTGTCTGATAGACGCGCGGGAGGCAGGGCTGCGGCCGTTAGCCCTGCCCCAATGCGGAAGTGCTCCCCCGCTGAGGGGATTTGGGGGATCAGGGACCCCCGTTAAGCCGCGGGATACACATGCCCCTGCTATCTATGAGGTCTGAAGCGAGATTTATTCTCGGTTCAGACTCTCTTTAAATCCGCCAGGGAGGCAGCGCAGCACTATTTAATTTTTTTTTTTTTTTAAATCATGTAGCTAGCGCTAGTGCAGCGGCATCCCCCCACCCCCTCCGATCGCCTCCGGCGATCAAGCCCATCCGGAAATGCCGTTCTGAATGGGATTTCCTCAAGGGTTTCCCCCATGATGACGTCATCGATGTCGGACGGCGGAGGGAGTCCCGATCCACCACTCAGTGCTGCCTGGCACTGTTTGTCCTGGCAGCGCACAGGTTCTCGGGGGGCACCCTCTAATGCGGCGGCGAATCGGCGCAGAGCGGCAGCGATCGGAGGTTACACGCAGCTAGCAAAGTGCTACCTGCGTGTATAAAAAAAAAAAAATTATGCACGTCGGTCCAGCGGGGCCTGAGCAATCCTACACGGCGGCTTGCCCTGAGCTCATCTCAGGGTTACCGCTAAGGAGTTTAAAAAGCATTTTATTGGAGGGAAAATATCACTTAGGAGAAAACGCAGTAGAAAAAGTGATTTGCATATGGGCCATGGTCTCTCAGGGTGCTCCGGAGTAGAAGGATGCTTAAAGGATACCTGAAGTGACATGTGACATGATGAGATAGACATGTGTATGTACAGTGCCTAGCACACAAATAACTATGCTGTGTTCCTTTTTTCCTTTCTCTGCCTAGAAGAGTTAAACATCAGGTATGTAAGTGGCTGACTCAGTCCTGACTCAGACAGGAAGTGACTACAGTGTGACCCTCACTGATAAGAAACTTCCCTTTTTGCCTCTTTCCGGCTCTCAGAAGCCATTTTCTGCTAGGAAAGTGTTTCATAGTTGGAATTTCTTATCAGCGAGAGTCACACTGTAGTCACTTCCTGTCTGAGTCAGGACTGAGTCAGCCACTTACATATCTGATATTTAACTCTTTCAGGCAGAGAAATTAAAAAAGAAACACAGCCTAGTTATTTGTGTGCTAGGCACTGTACATACCCATGTCTATCTCATCATGTCACATGTCACTTCGGGTATCCTTTAATTAAATAGCCTAGGCAAAACATCAATAGCAGGATGAAGTTACATTTCAATATCCCACATTATATACCGTAAATACAGGAAATGTTTATGCTGTTGAAACCAGGATAATCCCCATAAAACTGGATATCATGAACCATTTTATTACATTTCTCTTTAGGTCGTAGCAGTGCCTCATTAGGAAAACCACCTATCCATTTAAACGTATAAGAAATATACCATCAATTGTGTCTTGTTTTTGTGAAACTGATTTATGTTGTGGTCTTTACAGAGTTATACTACAACAGGAGGAATAACCACTGCTCTGCAAAATACGCAACAAAACAGGTAACTGGGGCGTATGATTCTTTTTTTTATAATTGTAGACAATTAAGATGAGTTAACAAGCAGGCTTCAGCGAGTAACAAATCGCATCAAGCATGCCTTTCACTTTAAATTAAGACGAGGAGCCTTGTACGAGGCAGAGATTGCCGGGCGCACATTCGCCTATTGGATACCGATAGTGTTTTGTGCCAGAATTAGCAATAATGCAGCTAATCTTGAGTTGGCAGATGCAGAGCAACTTAAGCAGATAGTGCAGGCAGGAGCAGTGAGCCAGTCCGCAGGCCTCGCGGATCGAAGCTGGGAGCCGAGGATAGCGCGCAGATCCACCAAGACCTTCATGCTCCACGTTTTCAGGGAAATAAGTCTGAACAAAATCCCCGCACTGAAAAAAAAGCTGGACGGGGAAAATCGGCGGCGCTGCAGACCCAAATCTGTGAGATGCGGAGACTGAAGAGGTCACGAAAGTATCCAGCAAAGGAATTTCACATTGCCAGAATTACGGATAAAAAAGCGTGTTAATCTGTTTGTAAGATTCATAAGCAGGTCTGGGAGAGGTAACTGCTGTCAATCACACTGTCTTGAGTTTGGCGGTGACGTTTCTTGGGTCATTTCCAACGAAACAGTGCGTTTTGCCGCTTTTTTTGGCTATCCCATAGTGTTATTTGCAGCTATGGGACGCTGATCATGTTCTTGTTGCCGCTGGGTTATCGGCAAACATCGCCAGTGTTGCCCAAGTTTGGAAAATGGCGTTGAGCTGTGGCTTTACCGTAGCACGCCTCAAGCAGGGGCGTAACTAGAAATCACTGGGCCCCCCTGCCAAACTTCGGATGAGCCTTTACCCAACTTTCATTGCTGGAGGGGGGGGGGGGGGGGGGTGCTGATGGTAGCCTGAGGTCGGGGGGGGGGGAGCTATTTGTGCCTGCTGCTCCCCCTTCCTGCACTGCGCCCCCTCCTGCCCCTAAATTGGCCCCAGAGCCAGAGGCCCCCCTAAGGCTACTCCCCCTAAGGCCCCCCCTGCGGCTGCATCCCTTGCAGGGGCTATTGTTAAGCCCCTGGCGGCAAG
Source organism: Hyperolius riggenbachi (assembly GCF_040937935.1). Classification (NCBI taxonomy): domain Eukaryota; kingdom Metazoa; phylum Chordata; class Amphibia; order Anura; family Hyperoliidae; genus Hyperolius; species Hyperolius riggenbachi. Next base: position 7,589,722 of record NC_090655.1, on the reverse strand, counting down.
AGCCACCGGTGGAATGAGGACAGGGATTCCTGGATGTTAGGAGGGTCGTCTGTGTGCCAGGAAACCGGGCGGGAGAGCGGAGAGGAGGCAGCCAGGCACCAGGTGGCCCAAACTGTTTGTCCAAATGACGCCCCCTAGATTTTGCTGTCTGAATCACTTCATTGGGGTGGTGCACAGCAGAACGGTTATGGAGCGTTTTTTAAAACGCTTGCGGGCTGAAAACCGCTTGGCTAATGGAAGTGAATGGGACGGTGCTCACCAGAGCGGGTCGTTTTTTCCACAAAAGCAAAATTGGGGGCTGCAGCATTTTTTAGATTTCTGAGGCGTTTCTGCCTCAATGTTAAAGTATAGGAAAGTGGAAAACTGCTCTGAAAACCGCCAGATCAGAGCGGGTTTTCCAGGCATTTTTGTTACAGAAGCTGTTCAGTAACCGCTTTACTGTAACAATATTTGTAATCTGCTTCACAAAAACACTCCAAAAAAAGCTAAGCATGTTTAGAAAACGTCTCTAATCATGCCTAGAATCGCTCAGAAATCTGCTTCAAAAACCTCTAGCCTTTTGCGGATCTGCTAGAGATTTTTTGGTGTGCACTGGGCCATTCAGGTGGTTTCATGGTAGAACCGTCCATGTACAATGCTCATTAGTTGCTTGAAGAATAGACTATTGTGCAGCCTTTATTATAGCTTGTAAGTTATTTTTGAGAACATCCTCTCCTCCTTTTATTCTTTATTTTATTTACTTTTTTTCCAGCCCTCCCTCTGCTGTCTGCAGGCTTTATAATGTAATGTACAGCAGTCTTTACATAGAGTACGATGATGGCATTTCTTGAGATATTCCCATTACCCTCACTTCAGAGCCTTACTGGAAATGACTGTTTGCACAGAGATGCCCCTGAAAATTAGATATTCCATTTACTGTCGGATTCATCACATTTCCGCGATTTTCAGGAATGCGGGAGATACGCATCTCTTCTGAAAACTATTTTCTTATCTTGCCGGCTCAAGTTGCACAAACATCTGAGCCTCGGTTATTGCCGATCTCAGCAAGTCTTCTCCACTCGGCTAATCAGAAGTGATCCCCCATCCCATAAAACAGGACGCTGCCAATTACAGGCGAACGCCACGCTAATCTTTCACTCTCGGTAACGAGCGATCGCAATTTGTCTGCATATCAGATCAATATTAAAAAACAAACGGCTTCTTTAGCATTGATTCTCAGCGATGACTTTAATATTTTATCGTGCCTGCTGTGTTTGCTACGAAAATGTCAATGCGCGCTTAACTGGACAGAGTCGCCAAAGAGAATATAATCGTGTCATTTGGGTCTGTTTTCCAGGGATCACAGTAGCTTTTAATGGTTCTCTTATTCCCATGGTTAAAGAAAATGTTTGGTAATTAAACCCCAATGGCTTCAATTCTGGTAGCTATGTGAGGTGAATATTTTTTTTGTAGGTAAAATACTTCATGATGTATTTTCCTCTTCTTTTAGCAATTTTGAAAGATTTTTCTACATTTTCAAACATGAGGTAAAACATGAGGTATTTCAGCGGTAAACGTGCAGTAAACAAATAATAGTCTTTAATTGTCTTCCATAAATTAGGATAGTATTTGGACAATGTTTAATTTTGAGGTGGGAAGGTGTATTTGATTATGTAGCAACCTATGAAAAATATATTTATAGGCATCTCTTATAAAAAAAAAATCCAGTAAATATTTGGAGTTTTATTTCTACTATTCTTTTCTATTACACGGCCTGAATAGGAACGACACTAAAACAGCAATAGGAACGCCACCAAAAACTGAAAAATGCATACGAATTGACTTTACCTCCAGGTACAGGCAGGTCTTAAACTGATCGTAATATTATGTGCTAACGCCCCCTAATTTCCATGAGAATAGCTATTTTTGGTAAATTACCTCACAAATTACCTCGTAATTTACCTCATGAGGTAAATCATGACTAAAACCTACCAGAATTACTAAATGTCATTACATCATGAGGTAAATTACCTCACATGAGGTAATTTGTTTGATAACACTATTAGAAAATGTACATTTCATAGAGAATTTGTATGTGTGCATCAAACCAAAAACTACTAGAATATGTATTGAAATCCCCGCCCCCCAGTGTGAAATTGGGCCCAGGCATTTTTTTTCTTTTCAAACCATAGGTGCAAAGGATGCTGGGGGATGTTAAATCCTCTATGATGTACCAGATATAAACTTTATAATGTTCATCTAACAGACTACATATACAGTATGTATTGTCATTAAACATTTTCTTGGCAATACGTTAGTCTTTACGGTAGACTAACGAGGTATGGTAGTCTTTAAACGTTTTTATGCTGAACAGTACACTCATCAGTGGTGAGAACGCAAGTTGCGCAATCTTACCAAATCTATGTAGCAGAAGGCTAAGCTGAGCAGACATCCTTTAAATGGATAAAGTCGTTTCTCATATTACATAGAAGTGGTAAGATTGGACAATCAGTATTTAATCCTTAATACAGTGACAGGTGATGGTATCGGTGCAACTACAAAATGAAGCCGAGTGCACCAAGTTAATCCCAACACTTGGCAAAGCATGCAAATATGCAAATACAAAAGACAGTAAGTTCCTGGATGCAGTAGGTGGCCCTTCTTCAATTGATTTTTATTTTAAGTGCCATTTAAGCTGCCAGCAAGCAATAAAATACTTTAATCGTTTTTGACAGTACTCTTTCAACTACTTTTTGCTACTTTTTAAACTGCAGAGTGCTGAAAAGATATTTAAACAGAAGATTAAAAATGATCTCCTAGGAAAAAAAGTGAACTGAATAAGGCTTGATAAGATTTACCACCTCTGATGGTACATAGATGAGGCAACTGATTCACCAATTCAGGGGCCTGATGATACCAAATTCTAAATTGGTCCTGTGAGTCTACTGGCCAGACTGTCCTTCTGGTCATCTAAAGTTCCTGATGACATTGAGCCGGTGTCTGAATCCAGTCATCTGCGGTTGCCCAGCATGGACCATCCATCCTGGCGAATCCTCCACATATGTCAGGGCTAAGGCAGGCCACCCCGGGTGCTAGTATGGGAGATGAAAGTGGACAAGGAAGGCACTTGGCCAAGTTGGGAATATATATTTTTATATGCTAAATAAACAAGAAGTAATTTCATAGGTGTAACTGTCTCTGTCTGTGCATGGTTCTAACTGCAGCCACAGTCAGCACAGCCATGCCCCTTTTTTCCTCGCCTACTTACACATTTTGATACTGTGGCTGCCGATGCAGCTGTCCCCTCCCCTGCTTACACCTCCCAGACGATGCAGTTGTCCCCTCCCCTGCTTACACCTCCCTGACGATGCAGTTGTCCCCTCCCCTGCTTACACCTCCCTGACGATGCAGTTGTCTCCTCCCCTGCTTACACCTCTCTGACACTGCACTTTCCCTCCCCCCGCTTCCACCTCTCTAACACTGCAGCTTTACCCTCCCCTGATTACACCTCTCTGGCACTGTGACTGCCACCTCCCCTGCTTACACATCTTTGACAATACAGCTGTCCCCTCCCCTGCTTAATCCACTCTGACACTGCAGCTGTCCCCTCCCCTGCTTACATCTCTCTGACCATTTGCTCGTCCACCTCTGTTTAGAGGGACTCAGTGCTAGAACACAGAAGGTTGGTGAAACCTCTAAACTATACATAGGCTCCTTTCTACCGAGCTAAGTATCTAATTTTTTATTTTCAAAAGACTAGTACGGTACAGTAGCTTCTCTCAAACAAGACCATGAATGATAGACTACATTGAAATGTAGATAGATCGCACTTATGCATTTAGAAATCACTCTGACATAGTGCCGTCAAGAACGTTCATCATCTAGATATTCAAGTGGAAATTATCCTCGATTTCTTTTTGTCCTCAGCTTTTACTCCTACACTCGTTATTTGTTCTTTATTTTATTTTTTTTACATGAATACATACAAATAAGCTGATGATATTAATAAGGGCTTGGGAGGGGGGTAATTTTGCACTCCAGCATGGTATGCAGCCTTGAACACAACGCCGGGAAACAAAAGCCAGTTCCCAACATTTGAGTACTTGAGAATCCTTGTCTTCTGCGGCTGGCGAACAACGGCAGAGCTGTACGAGGGAGACAAGAGGACAAACCCGACCAGAAGGAGGAGAGGGGGGGGGGGGGGGGGAGTTTAAATTTAGCTATCGTAAGGGATTCATGAGCAGGAAGCTGCTGCTTATCTCTCTTTGGGAACCGGGACTGGCGGATAATTTAGTGTCAGATGACACCCATTTGGTTAGGATGTAACTGAAACACTTTGATAGACAGTGATTTAAATTGATTAACCAGCGACAACCACTTAATGCTAATAAATCTTTAAAATATTTAAGAGGAAGAGCCTGCGATGGAATTTTCTCAAGGTAACAGGTAACGGAGCCAAAGAAACGGAATACGCTTAACCCCGTAACAAGCAGTAACAGTCCATATGTGAATTTTATTCTGTGCTCTTTAGTTTCCATACATACAATGTTCCCGCGCCCTCGACCCCCACCTAAAACTACTTATGAACTTGTTTTACTCAATTGGTGGTCTCATCTGTGGAAGTGAAATTCTGGATGTGGGCGGGGAGTATCTGGAAGTGGTCGGTCCTCACAGGTGTATATTTGATGCAGTGTAGCAGGAAGTGGGCCTCATCCTACTATAGGGTATAGGCGCCTCTATTGTGCTACTGAACATTTGAGACTGTGATCCTTTAAGATTTGCCTCATCCTCCAGGACCTCCTGGTCACATTGTCTGCACAGTCTCTCCTCCCGGGGCTTCCATGTCTGTCTGTGCCGCCCTGTCTCTACCTGCAGGCTGTGGGCAGAGAGTCTCTGGAAGTGGGCAGTCCTCACAGGTGCGTATTTGCTGCAGTGTAGCAGGAAGTGGGCCTCATCCTCCAGGACCCCCTGGTCACATTGTCTGCACAGTCTCTCCTCCCGGGCTTCCATGTCTGTCTGTGCCATCCTGTCTCCATCTCCAGGCTGTGGGCTGAGAGTCTCTGGAAGTGGACAGTCCTCACAGGAGCGTATTTGGTGCAGCGTAGCAGGAAGTGGGCCTCATCCTCCAGGACCTCCTGGTCACATTGCCTGAACAGTATCTCCTCCCGGGGATTCCATGTCTGTCTGTGCCACCTTGTCTCTACCTTCCAGTCTCTGGAAGTGAGCAGTCCTCACAGGTGCGTATTTGCTGCAGTGTAGCAGGAAGTGGGCCTCATCCTCCAGGAACCCCTGGTCACATTGTCTGCACAGTCTCTCCTCCCGAGGATTCCATGTCTGTCTGTGCCACCCTGTCTCTACCTGCAGGCTGTGGGCAGAGAGTCTCTGGAAGTGGGCAGTCCTCACAGGTGCGTATTTGCTGCAGTGTAGCAGGAAGTGGGCCTCATCCTCCAGGACCCCCTGGTCACATTGTCTGCACAGTCTCTCCTCCCGGGCTTCCATGTCTGTCTGTGCCATCCTGTCTCCATCTCCAGGCTGTGGGCTGAGAGTCTCTGGAAGTGGACAGTCCTCACAGGAGCGTATTTGGTGCAGCGTAGCAGGAAGTGGGCCTCATCCTCCAGGACCTCCTGGTCACATTGCCTGAACAGTATCTCCTCCCGGGGATTCCATGTCTGTCTGTGCCACCCTGTCTCTACCTCCAGGCTGTGGGCGGAGAGTCTCTGGAAGTGGACAGTCCTCACAGGTGCGTATTTGGTGCAGTGTAGCAGGAAGTGGGCTTCATCCTCCAGGACCTCCTGGTCACATTGCCTGAACAGTATCTCCTCCCGGGGATTCCATGTCTGTCTGTGCCACCCTGTCTCTACCTCCAGGCTGTGGGCACTCCAGATACGGAGCCATTGTGTACTCCCTCTGCAGAGATAGCTAGACAGTGAGTTTCTGGGATTTCTTTATGGCACTCCTCCATTCCTCTAGGTATTGTTCCTTGCAGCTTTCTATGGTCCCTTTTTTCAGGTTATGTTGGTGGTCCTGACTGGGCTGGCTGCTGATGCTTTGCTTCACAGCGCATGGTATGGCCTCGGCTTCCTGGCTCAGTGGGGCTTTGAGCTACTCCGCTGGTTGTGATTGTTTATTATAAAATTCCTGTGTATGACCTTGCCTTGTTTCTTGACCTTGTTATTGGATAGCCGCTGGGACCGACCTTGGACCCATTTTCGTCCTGCCTCTGTCTCACCCCTTGGTACAGTTATATTCTGATCTACCGTGTATGACCTCTGTGGATCCAGCAGGCCTCACATTACTATAATATCACATTCATGGACATTTTCAGTAAATGGTATAAGGAGACCGGCATTTTCAGTTTTGTTTGCAGTCATTTTTGCATTGAAAACGCTTTTTTTTTTTATCACGGAAATATTTTTACAATATAGTCAATGAAAAAAAAATATCAGAAAGTGGAAGCAAAGATTGAAATTTTTGTTGTGGAATATAAGGGCCATGTTGACATACATGTTGACAAGGTGATTTTTTTATTATTTTTGCGAACACCTTCATATCTTTCTGATGATGTGGCTGACCCATCCTTTTTTGCACCTCTCTGACCCTGTTGCTGTCCCCTCCCTGAATACACCACCTCTCAGACACTGCAGCTGTCCCCTCCCCTGAATACACCATCTCTCTGACACTGCAGCTGTCCCCTCCCCTGCTTACACTGCTCTGACACTACAGCTGTCCCCTTCCCTGCATACACCTCTCTGACACTGCAGCTGTCCCCTCCCCTGCTTACACCTCTATGACACTGCAGCTGTCCCCTTCCCTGCATACACCTCTCCGACACTACAGTTGTCCCCTCCTCTGCTTACACCTCTCTGACATTGCATCTGTCCCCTCCCCTGCTTACACCTCTCTTACACTGCCGCTGTACCCTCCCCTGTTTACACCTCTCTGACACTGCAGCTGTCCCCTCCCCTGCTTACACCTCTCTGACACTGCAGCTGCCCCCTCCTCTGCTTACACCTCTCTGACACTGCAGCTGCCCCCTCCTCTGCTTACACCTCTCTGACACTGCAGTTGTCCCCTCCTCTGCTTACACCTCTCTGACACTGAAGTTGTTCCCTCCTCTACTTACACCTCTCTGACACTGCAGTTGTCCCCTCCTCTGCTTCCACTTCTCAGACACTTTGGCTCTCCCCTCCCTGATTATACCTCTCTGACATTGAGCCTGTACCTTCCTCTGCTTACACCTCTCTGACACTGAGGCTGTCCCCTCCCCTGATTACACCTCTCTGACACTGTGGCTGTCCCCTCCCCTGCTTATTCCTCTCTGATGCTTTGGCTGTTTCCTCCCCTGCTTACACCTCTCTGATGCTGTGGCTGTCCCCTCCCCTGCTTAAACCTCTGTGACACTTTGGCTCTCCCCTCCCCTGATTACACCTCTCTGACACTGAGGTTTCCCTTGCCCTGCTTACACCTCTCTGATGCTGTTGCTGTCCCCTCCCCTGCTTACACCCCTCTTACCCTGTGGCTGTCCCTATTACCGCTTACATCTTCTGACACTGCAGCTGTCCTTGTAAGGTTTTTTTTTGTGGACCCCATATCAGTTTTCATAGGGGGCTCAATGTAAAACTTCAGAACTGCCATTCTGAGACAAGCCATATTGAAACATTATGACAGATGACATTGCTTCCCTCTTGTAACAAAAGAAAAAAAGAAAACAAAAATAATTATAATATATATATTATATATATATATGTCTAACTGTCATGATAATCCTCTGCTTTGGATACTTGTTAGGTCGCAGACCCTTGCTGGAATGCAGATCAGGTGTGTCTCCAGTCTGGGCAGCTGCTGGTCACATAACACAGCGGTCAGTGACCTCTCTTGAAGGTATTAGCAGATTGGCAGTCGCTGGTCACATGACACAGCGGTCAGTGACGTCTCTGGAAGGTATCAGCAGATTGGCAGTCGCTGGTCACATGACACAGCGGTCAGTGACATCTCTGGAAGGTATCAGCAGATTGGCAGTCGCTGGTCACATGACACAGTGGTCAGTGACATCTCTGGAAGGTATCAGCAGATTGGCAGTCGCTGGTCACATGACACATCGGTCAGTGATATCTCTGGAAGGTATCAGCAGATTGGCAGTCGCTGGTCACATGACACAGTGGTCAGTGACATCTCTGGAAGGTATCAGCAGATTGGCAGTCGCTGGTCACATGACACAGCGGTCAGTGACATCTCTGGAAGGTATCAGCAGATTGGCAGTCGCTGGTCACATGACACAGTGGTCAGTGACATCTCTGGAAGGTATCAGCAGATTGGCAGTCACTGGTCACATGACACAGCGGTCAGTGACATCTCTGGAAGGTATCAGCAGATTGGCAGTCGTTGGTCACATGACACAGCGGTCAGTGACCTCTCTGGAAGGTATCAGCAGATTGGCAGTCACTGGTCACATGACACAGCGGTTAGTGACATCTCTGGAAGGTATCAGCAGATTGGCAGTCACTGGTCACATGACACAGTAGCTAGTGACATAACTTTGAAAGGTATCATCAGAAGCTGCGGATGGAGATTTGTTGGTCTACAAATATATTCCCATCTGTGGATTTATAAAATCAGTGATTACAGAGGTCATTTTCTGCTGTCATGTGTCTTGCTATCATTTGCATTTATTGTGGTATTTATGAAGCCATAATAAATAACAGGGCAGCAGTGAATTGCACGGATGAAGGAAGAAAGATATTGATTTCCTGCAGAGATACGTCGATGACATTGGTGCAGTAATGAATGGGGGAAGCATCGGGCAAATCTTTTTTCCATTGACTTGCATTAGTGTTGTCACCTTCAAGATGAAGAGCTGAATACAGACCAGTTGAAATAGCAATTATCACGGCTTAATAAAAGGTGTGAGTGTGGTCTGGCTGTAGGCGGTGGCTCTTTTCCCCCTTTGGCAGCACTGCCCATTTATTTAAGGCCTCTTTTCCACGGACTGCTAATAGGCAGTGAAATGCCTCTTGAGCTCTCACAACTGCTCACTGCTGCCTGGTAACTGCTTGTTGCTGCCTGGTTACTGCTCACTGCTGCCTGGTAACTGCTCACTGCTGCCTGGTAACTGCTTGTTGCTGCCTGGTAACTGCTCACTGCTGCCTGGTAACTGCTCACTGCTGCCTGGCAACTGCTTTCTGAGCACACAGCTCAACAGTTCATGGAAAATAGGCCTTACAAAGAGGAACTGTAACCCAGGATTGAAATTTCTTCCAATCAGTAACTGGTAACCCCTTTCCCACAAGAAGCGCACACGCTTATAGGGGGATTTCTAAAATTGCCAGCTCTTAAAAAAATCTGCAAACGCTTATAGTGTAAACAAGCCCTTAGGACTCTTTTCCACGGGCAGTGAAATACCTCTCAAACTCTCACAACTGCTTGCTGCTGCCTGGCAACTGCTTACTGCTGCCTGGCAACTGCTCACTGCTGCCTGACAACTACTCACTGCTGCCTGGTAACGGCTCACTGCTGCCTGGTTACTGCTTACTGCTGCCTGGTAACTGATTGTTGCTGCCTGGTTACTGCTTACTGCTGCCTGCTCTGACTGAAGTGTGACTGGATTAGCTGCATGCTTGTTTGAGGTGTGTGATTCAGACACTACTGCAGCCAAAGAGAACAGCAAAACTGCCAGGCAATTGGTATTGTTTAACAGGAAATAAATATGACCGCCCCCATATACCTCTCGGTTCAAGTTCCCTTTAAACTCACAGATAAAGCTCTTCATGACTGTGTTTCCTTGATTTTATATACAGAATATACAGAGATAATGCAGCCATAAGTACATAGAATGCTGCATTGTGGTAGATTTGCACAGCGCTTATGTTGCAGGAAGAGTCTGTTACTCACATAGTAAACGTTGTACTTGTATCTTTATCCATTTCTGCAGATGTGTAGCGCTGCACCGAGTCTGTCCTAAAATGTGGCCAATTAGCTGGGAGAACAGCACTGTAAACAATTAGCTCCTTATTTAGAGAATTGACTGAAGTAGGAGTGAAATTTGGCAATAATTATATTAGGCGAGGATTTTGTGACTCCTTTTCTGTGCGGGTCGCTGACATCCCAGATTTCCTGAAGCGGTGCATCGAGTTGTTAGATGCGTTTCCTGGTGCGCATAAAGTACTGTATAAAAGAGACTTTAATTGCTTTATTATTTCATTGATGTGAGCTTAATGCTAGGCTATTTGCACTGTAGGCTTTTGTAATCTGTTTATGACGCTTTTTCTTTCTGTCTCGGCTCCTTCCTCTTCTTTGTCGTTTTTTTTGTGTCTGAGGTTTGCGAGCTAAAAGGGTACCTCCGTTTCTGATGCTCCGAACAATGGTGGTGAAATAATAGACTCTGCAAGTCGTAATAATTACTTACAGAGGGACTGTGACGAAGGAGTGAACGTCATCCCAATCAGTCGCTGAGACCCGCTTTCCCACCAGAAATCTTTACCTTTTCTCGAATAGACCATCGGGAGGGGGGGGGGGGGGGGGGGGGGGATGTATGGCTGATATTGTGGTGAAATGCCCCCTACAGTGTGATTTCAGGACCATGGCCCTGGCAGTTTGCTGTCTGTGAGCTTTGTTGCATTGTGGGAAATAAGGGCTTTTTCCAACTGCCAAGCAAGCAGAACATCCCTTACAGATCACCTGGCAGAACTACAGATGTCACCAGTGATACATTTCAGAATGTAAATCAGGTAGAGGAAAGATTTTACAATGGCCAAACACTGACTAAATAATCTATACATTAATATTGTAACAATAAGAAATGTTATTAATTACGTCATTTCATTTTCACTGCATTTCACTTTTAAAGTGGATCCGAGATAAACTTTTACCGATTGCATAATAGTGTGAGAACACTACACAGAGAATTTAATGTGTGCATCAAACCAAGATCTGGCTTTGCAAATTTGGCCTAATTGACTTCTCAAGAGACATTGCTCATGCAAATATGCATTTGCTTCCGCATGCCAAAATTTGCTGGGTCTAAAACTCTAAAAAAAAAATATCTGTGTAGTGTTTGCATAATAGTGTTCCTTTCATATAGTTTATAGGGCATTCCTCAAGCCAAATACTTGTTTTTGTTTTAATACTCTAATTTCCTATAAACTAAACAAGCCTCGCCCACAGCTTATCCAGTGCCTTGACACTTTGAGACCCATGTAGCAAAGGCTTATGGGAACTCAGTCTGGGCAGGAGGAAGAGGAAGTGTTACTAGCCAGAGATTTCTGAGGCAGAGGGGAGGAGGGAGGAGGAGAGGGGAGTGAAGTTTTCACAGGCTGAGGGATGGAGATGCAGAGCAGCTTGCCTGAGTGTAAGGATTACAAGCAGAACATGGCCGCTCTCATTGTATCACAGGAAGAAATAATCATATTCTGTTGAAGCTGTTTGCAGCTAGATTTGCTGTGTAAACTATCTAAACTTTAGATAAGATATATAGACAAGTTACTTGTTTTATTGTTAGTTTTTCATCTCGGATCCGCTTGAAAGAACTTTCTATGGGAGGAACCTCAATCGGTTCAGTACAAAATCACAGCAGTCCATTTTGAAACCTAAAATTTTTGCAACCAAACACAGTTTTTAAACCCAGTCACATCTATCACTGCTAGAGTTCTAGCTTGTTTTGTGTGTTTTACGTACAGAGGGTTAATCATTCCCAGTCCTATGCCATTGGCCTTTTCCAGCATAGCTCCAATGTTAGACGTAGTCTGAAATCAGAAGAATGGCTGCCGCGAGGGACCGCCGCTGTCGGATAACACCCTATGTGGAGCGAAGAGTCCGACAAGTCTGACACATTCATCCCCCCAGCATCATGCACCGTTGTGTTATGGGGGTGGAGCTACAGTGTGCAAATTGGTGCTGGCTCCACCCACTCCCCAATGCCTGGCCACCACTTCAGTCCCTCCAGATGGTTGTTTTGCCAAACGGCAGCCCCTTTTGTTAGGCACACACAATGCAATTTCTGATCAGATCGACGGGTCGACCATGTCTGATCTGCTCCAGATCAATAACAGGCTCGATTTTCAGATCACTGCTGCACAAAGTCGCTCCTTGTCATCGATCAAATGCAGATCAGACCTGTCGGAAATTATCAATTCGATTTTTTGACGGGACAGGAAATTGCATAGTGTGTACCTAGCACACAGAGGAGAGCGCCTCTGCTGGATGTTTGCTGTACTACACTAGGGCCCATATGCAATTAACTTTTTCTCCTGAGATTTCGCCTCGGGGATATTTTCCATCTTGTCAATAAAATGTCTTTTAAATCACCATCAAAGCACGAAGATAGTTAAAATAGTTGATGGTACTTTTTAAATTGCAAAGTGCTACAGAAACTATTCTAAATAGAAAATGAAAATTGATCTCCGAGGAGAAAACTCAAAGCTACAGGGTACGTTTTCACTTGAGCGGCGCGATTTGCTCGCGGAAACCGCGTCAACGAATCCGCATGCGGTTGCAGATTCGTTGACGTTTCCATGCGGATTTTCACGCGGAATCGCCCGCGGTTTTAACGACGCGATTTTAACCATGTCAATGCCGGCAAGCATTGACATGGGTTTTTAGACTAAATCGCACGCGGAAACGCCGGGAAAACCACAAGACTAAAGAGCTTGCGGTTTTCCTATTTAGTTACATTACCGACGATTCGCGTGCGGGTGTGCGGCGTGCGAATTCTGACGGCTCTGCTGTGCAGATTTTTTCTGCATAGCGAGCCGCACAGAATTCCTGACAAGTGGAAACGGCGCCATCCACTTGTATTGGTTGAGCGAATCTGCATGCCGGAAACGCATGCAGATTCGCTCGAGTGGAAACGGGCCCACACACTCACCTTGCGATGCAGGGAGATGGATCCAGCGTCTCCCTGGCGACAAGCGATCCCCGATCCATCTTCCAGCCGGCGACTATGCGCAACATGACACAGCATTACACACATACCTCCCAACCTTTTGAGGTGTGAAAGAGGGACACCCTAGCCCCAGTCACACCTCTAGTCATGCATACCCTAAAGATTTTATAAGAAAAATATGTTCTATAATTCAATTTAAAGGATGGTAATAAGGTTTAGAGTCAAACACATTTTTAGTAGAGAAATATATATATTTACATAGAAAGAGGGACAAAGTCCTGAAGGAGGGACAAATGAGGAAGAAGGAGGGACAGAGGGACAGGGCTCCCAAAGAGGGACCTTCCCTCCAAAAGAGGGACAGTTGGGAGCTATGCAGTACACGACAGCCGCGCACGAGGCTTCAAATCGATTGCGGTACTTTATGCGGGAGTCATCGGGGATCTTAAAGATCTGATCCGCCCTGACACTCATTGTCGCCGCTTGCCACTAAGCAAAGTTCTCGCAAAATCGTGGAAACGACCGCTCAAAAAAATCGGCAGTCGACAGGAAAATCGCGAGGTGGGTACAGCCTCTAAGAGGAAAAGTTAATTGCATTTGGGCCTTGCTTTCTTATGGCGTGATGAGCTGTTAACCGCAAAACGGTTTCCCTTATCTCCTAGCAACTCATACCCCCGCCATTGCTCCCCCCACTTCCTGAAATGCTTCTAATTGAGCTTTATTTCATTTAAGGCACCTGCAGTTAATAAATTCTTCCCACATACCGTACCTAGATTGCAGAGAAACACCGTCTTTAAAATATGCACACCTGTCAATGCCATGTTCAGGAATTTCATTATTCGGAACAAAAATAAGAGATATTTTGAGCACTGCTCATCTCTAAGGCAGTGCCGGCAAATGTTAAACTGGAGGGATTTTACTTAGCATTTAAATAAGTCTTATAAATCTTTTTCCCCATTTCTCGTATGCGTTTAAATATAACTCGCCATCGCGTGGACTTTGTCTCTCGTGTGCTGTCGGTGTTTGTGGCTTCCCACCGGCGGATTCACAATAGCCTTCATCTTCAGAGTAGATTGGGGCTTTGTACATAAATGGTACCATTAATAAAATCCCAGCATCCTCCTCTTCTGGCGTAACCTTTGTAGGACGTGTCCCAGCGAAGGGAATGAAGATGTGTGTGCGTTCCGGGCGACGAGGGTGATTAAAGGCGCTCAGGAGGGAACGCGCCATTCTGTCAGCTTCTTTCTTAAACTGACCGCAGCCTCATAGGGATTTATTTACTAATCTATCGATTTTTTCACGACATTGTTAAGGTTGCAGCCGGGGAAAGTAATTGGAACGCATTGTGACCTGAAAGTGAAATTATCATAGGAAAAAAAAGGCCTTTATTAGAATGAGTGCTTTGCGACTTTTCCTGTGAAGTTTTCGGCAGTTGTGGTATTTATCTCTGTAAATGCGGAACTCACACAGAGCGAGAAAATCAATGCAATTTCAGGTTAGTTTAGCTGCTGTCCGCGTTTGTGCTGTCCTTGTATACATTTTTTAAAGAGACTTTGTAACAAAATGTTCGGCCTTATTTCTTCTATCCTATAAGTTCCTGTACCTGTTCTAATGTGGTCTGGATTACTGCAGCCTTTTCTAGTTGCACTGTCTCTGTAATATATCTAATCTTATTTTCTTTGTCAAGCTTTGTCGACCCAAGGAGGAATGGGCTGCCTCTGCTGTGATAGGGAGAAGTTATGCACGCTGCCTCCTCTGCTCTCCTGTGTGCTGTGTGTATGAGTCACAGGCAAGGTCTCTGCTCATAGCCAGCCTGTCTGAGGCTCACAGAGCTGTGACCTTGTGAACAGCTGTGAGTGCAGAGCGATCAGTGCAGAGCTCAGACAAGCAGCTAAGGTAACACTAGGAGTAACATCCCAGCAGTCATGTCAGGCTTGAGAGGAGCCACTACAAACAGGCACCTGCTCTGATGATGTATTTCATGTTTGGCGGCCATCTTCATTGTTTACAAAAAAAAAAAATATGAATAAAGCAGTGATTTTATCACAAAGAAAGCAGCGAGGAACGGCAAAAATGTCACAGAGGGGGCTAGGAGAAGACAACTAACAGGCTGGTACTTTTATTTACGTAAGATTTTCACAGTACAGATTTCTTTAAGTCCTTGTAACGATTGTGGAATTCTCTCCATGATCAGCGCACAGGGCGTGCGCTGAAACTGCGGAAATCCTCCACAAGCGTATAATTTGCGGGAACCCAGCAAAAGGTGCAATGCACCTGTAGAGGGAAATTCCTGTCGACAGGTGGAGCTGTGGAGTGCAGAGGAACAGCTCCTCTGCCCTGCCACAGATGCCAGACAGGAATTGTACGAAGGGAAGAAACGCAGGGCAAGATAGCCCTGAAAGAGAGAGATCAAAGCGACAGAGGGTATGTGTGTCCACCAATCTAGTCGCCACCCTGCGACGATGAACACACAACCATGAAGATAAAGTGAGAAGGCAATCGCCAGAGATGGTGATTGCTAACAGCGACACAAGACCGAATAAGCACAGATGAGGAATGTATGTATGTCCACCAATCTAGCCGCCAACCTGCGACGGTGGACACACAACAGAAGAAACCAAGTGAGAACGCAATCGCAAGAGAAGCGATTGCGGAAGAGAATGAGCACAGGGACAGGATGTATGTATGTGCCCCAATCTAGTCGCCAACCCGCGACGGTGCACATACAACAGCGGATATGAAGTAGGAACGCAATCGCGAGAGAGGCGATTGCCCGAGGTGACACAAGGCTACAGCAAGGCAGAGCACGAGAGTAGCAAAGGCACAGCAAATAATACAATGAGAAGATAAGGAAAATAACAAACGCTAACTAAACGCGAACACCGCACTCATTTGCAACAGTGCACGCGTTTATGCACGGTCTCCGCGTGTTAAGCACAACAGAGACAAGCACTCCTAACTAACCACTGACAGACAAACATGAAACAGAGGACGCGAGCGCTTGCTTAACGGTTACCTCACCGAGCCTCCAGCAAGCGTTCGTAGCAGACAAGACAGATACACGAAAACAGGAATAAGTGAGAGATAGGATCCACAGCACTAGCGCAAGGCAAGTGCGATCCAAGTATAGAAAGAGAGATGGAGATCAGACGGATCCACAGCACTAGCGCAAGGCGAGTGCGATCCAGGCAAGACAGATCAGATGAGATACCTGGTAGCAACCGCTGCTCCAGCTATACTCCAAGAACAAAGATCAGAACGACTTCCTGTCGACCACCGCTGGGACAGGACAATCGCAACAGACAAACAAAACAGATATGCAATCCTAACTGCACTAGGGAACCTGCCTAGTGCAGTCCCAGGAATTACTCTAAGCTAATCTTCAAACAATGAGCAAGGCTGACACTCCAGGAGTGTTTCACAGGACTAACCCTTATGACCAGCCCAGGTCTGTGATATCACATGGTATATATAGAGCAAGCCTACAAAGGATGTGGCTAGGCAATCTGCATGACAAACGTATGCAAATTCCTCAGCAGCAAGCTGCAAAACTGACAAAAGGTCTCTCTTCCAGAGACCTGCAGAATGCAGACCTGAACAGTGGTCAAAAAGCTGCCTGCCTGCGCAGGCAGCCACGCGGATCCTCACAGTCCTCCTATTTTTTGTTAATGCATATAGTAATACATTTCCAGTAATAAGCAGTGTGCAAAGTTTTGTGCATTACATGTCTGTACTTTTTGCAACAAAGATATTTAAAATACCCGACTGGCTTGCTCTTGTAGATCCTTGTTACCAGCAGAGTGGGAGCTCCTTTCCCCGCACAAAGCAGATCACCTGACCATGCCCTACTCCCCCATTACAGAAAGAAATGCACTCTTTGTGGGCAGCATTGCAGCTACAGTTGCTCCCAACACAGTGAGTAAAAAAGCATTTACCCTCCCTCCTCCATCCCTTGTGTGTTTAGGAAAGCCTCTCCTCACCCTGACCTGCCAGAAAGCAGGAAACTGGGTGTCAAAGGCGTACGTTTGGGCACCCCTTAGGCTTCCATGTTATTTGTGGTTATAAACATAATCGTGGGTGCCAGAGGCAAACTGTGGCTACAAATAACAATAGCAAACACCATTTGTATTAGCAGAGGGGGGTGAGTGGGATATTTTACATAGGCAGGTGGCTGGGGAGAGTGAAGGTGCGAACGCTAACATGTCACCTGCCGTGATCAGGACCTGAGGCAACAAAGCATCGTCCAATCCGATCTGATTAACCTTCTCTGTTGCTTATGAATGCTCCTCCAAGGTGTATCATCCATGTACAGCAGCCCCCTCCCATTCCATGTGCAGCCCCCTCTTCCATGTGTAGCATTCATGTACAGCAGCTTCTCCCATTCCATTTGCAGCCCCATCTTCCATGTATATCATCCATGTATAGCAGCTTCTCCCATTCCATTTGCAGCCCCCTCTTCCATGTGTATCATCCATGTATAGCAGCCCCTCCCATTCCATGTGCAGCCCCCTCTTCCATGTGTAACATCTATGTACAGCAGCTCCTCCCATTCCATGTGCAGCCCCCTCTTCCATGTGTAACATCCATGTACAGCAGCCCCTCCCATTCCATGTGCAGCCCCCTCTTCCATGTGCAACATCCATGTACAGCAGCCCCTCCCATTCCATGTGCAGCTCCCTCCTCCATGTGTATCATCCATGTCCCTCTCTTTCACAAACAGCTTCCTTGGGAATTAATTTCCCCTTTTCACGTGTTTCTCCCCATTTTCAGCCTCCTCCTATATATGTAGCAGCCCCTCTTTCATGTCCAGGTGCCACGCCCCCCCCCGGGCTGCAGCCGCCCAAGGCCCGAGCCTGTATGGCCTTTCTAGAAATCCGGCCCTGAGAATTGGGAATGCTCTATGGAATCCAGAACCTTCCCTCCCCATAGGTGAGTATCTAACTTATTTTTTTCAAGTCGTTTCAGTATTACTTTAAGATTCCTGTTCGGATTTATGCAAAACCAGAGAGGAGCGCCAGTGTCCCTGTTGGTTCAGAACATTGTATAAATATTATAACACACTTTCCTCACTTCCTGCGTTGGCGAGGAGAAGCCTGCCAGATAAGTGCAACAGAATAGGTCTATTTTTATAGAAAGCGCTTTGCAGAAGACTTGTTGTCTTTTTTCCGTTTTGAGCGCCTGGCAGAATTCTGAACATCTGTTTCTTACCCTCCGAGTGGGTTCAAGATGAAATGACGCTCGCTGCCAGACTAGGGGCCTCTCTACTCTATTTTCTGGAAAATAGATGCGCACGGCGGCGCTGGAGTAGCTGCGGCCAACGCTTTCATCCACGCTGGAGGAGGCCGAGCAAGATTAAGTTTGAAGAGCGGCCCTCGTCTTACTCTTCCTTCCCACCAGCGCGGAAATGATCTGCATGATTAGTTATCGAACAGGGCGCCAGAGTAGAGTAAAACACAATAAAATGGTTTATAAAGGGAGGAAGAGGCTGACTTACCTCCCCAGATAGACTGTCAATAAGAAGTTGAAAAATTCTTTAATCAAACAATCCAAAAATGCAACACGTTTCACGGGCATTCACCCGCTTCCTCAGGCAATCAATAGGAGTAACTGGGAGGGTCAAATAAAACAAGATAATACGTAATTTTTGCAATGTGATTGTTTTTATGCAATCAGTACAAGGATTGTCTTACACGTTGATGAGGTAACACTTGTATAAGACAACAAACACTTGTAAATACAAATATAATAAATAAATAGTTGCTTTAGGGACTCCGCTTTTTAATATGTATGTCACGAGAGTATATTACTGTTTTAGCAAATAAAGGCTTATATTTATTAATCGAGTGCAAAAAAACGAGAAACAGAAAAAATACACCTTTATTTCCAAACAATATATTGTCACCATACATTGTTCTAGGAACATAATTTAAATGTTGTGATAGCCGGGACTAACAGGCAAATAAAATGTGTGGGTTTTATTTCTAGTAGCATTTCCTATTATAAAACTATAAGGGATGGAATTGGAGGAATCGTGTATTTTTTATTTTTTTCTCTGGTTTATCCTCATAAAATGCATAGAAATTAAAGTATTGACTGAAAAGCCTAATTTGTGGCAAAAACAAAATGTGATATAGATTATTCAGGTGTTATAAGCAGTGATAAAGTTATGGCCAAACAAATGGGAGGAGAGCTGACAGGGGAAAATGGCCTGTGGGCTAAAGTGAAGTGTTTTACTCTACTCTGGAGTACCTATTCGCTAACTACCATAATCAAGTATTCTAGTCCACCCCTGGTGGACGGGGTGCTACCCCAATCCGTTTCCTCTACAGAAACCGACTTTTTAACCCGAGTAGGATCAGGTCTAATCTCCCCACCTGCAAATACAGCGGTTGCTGTAAGGCTTATACACACGTCCAACTTAATGCACAACCAACCGCACAACATGACCAACCACACAAGTTGTTTACCTGACAAGTACATACACACACGCCAACCAACTAAACAACCAACTCACTTACATACTATGTGTGCAAGCTAATGACAAACTGCACAACATGTCCGCATTGAAAAATAGAGTTGTTCGAAGGACTTGTACACAGGTTCCAACCTGCCTGAGGCCTGGAACTCACTAGAGCGCTTTTTTGAGCATTTAGGGAGCACTTTAAATCACTAGACATTTCACTAAACGCTCTGCCAATGTAAATAAATGTAACAAATGCCACAGTAGTGATTGTGATTAGCAAAATCGCAATCGCAGGACATGCAGCATTTTGGGAGTGTTCGTGCTTCAATGTAAAGTATTGAAGCGCTGGCTAATCGCTCATGAATCGCTACACATAGAGATTTGAGTGCGATTTTAAATGACTGCAAACTGTAATAAAAAAATTAAATAAATTGAAAGGACCAATCAGAAATAAAACTGCTAATCACAAATCACTATCACAATCGCTGGCAAAAAGCTTACACTTTTTAAAATCACTACCAAAATCACCGGAAAACGCTCATTAAATTGCTTACAAAATGCTAATTAAAGGCGATTTGTACAAGGGCCGGAACCCACAAGAGCTCTTTGCAGAGCATTTAGGGAGCGATTGAAAACGCTAGCGATTTCCAAAAATGCTCAGCTAATGTTAACGGATGTGCCAACTTCCACTGGAGCGTTTGCGATTTCCAAAATCGCAAACGCAGGACATGCAGTGTTTTGTTAGCAGTAGCGCTTCAATGTAAAGTATATAATCGCTGGCGTAATCGCTCATTAAAACTTGTATGGAGTGCTTTTGCTAGCGTTTTAAAGTTAATGTACACTGTAACAAAATTTAAAATAAATGAAAGGACAAATCAGACTTTAAAACGCTAATTGCTTCACAACCGCTGGAAAATTGTTTACACTTTTTTAAATCCCTAAAACGCTCATGAAATCGCTTACAAACTGCTCATACTAAACGCTTGCGATTAGTGATAGCGTTTTGTAGTGGGTCCCAGGCCTGATAGTTAGTCAGATTGATCCACCGGTTGGATCTGGCAAACAACCTGTTATCACTTGGTCATCTGATTGTTTGTCAGCCGTACACACGCTCAACTTATCTTCCAACAGACAAGTTTGGAAGATAGTTGGGCAGATTGTTGGTAGGTGTGTATGAGCCTTCAGTGGTACAGCATTGTGAGACCCTCTCTTCTACCTCATTTACTGTAAATTGCATTGTGCAAACATGCTACACCCTCTGGGGCTCTCGACTGCTCCTTTGTGTTTTTCACGAAATGATCTGCAGGTGGAGACCGGCGCGGACTGCAGCACCCGAAGAGTCAAATCTGGAAGAGGTCGGATCCGGTTTCAGCACGAAGGGGGAGGAAAAAACGAAAGAGCGATAAGGAGAGCGATCAGGAATAGCAATGCAGCAATACTGCTTTTAGTGATAATTAATAATTAACATATCTAATGATGCTCGGCGACAGGAAGAATTGGGAAAAGCGCTGAGGGCAGGAGGTGACACCAGCGGCCACCAAACTGGCACTAGGGGGAAGAAAAAATAAAAAATGCAATTGCTTTGCAGCCTCCAGTGTGATAGAGTATAAAGTGCAGAGAGAACAATCACTGTGTGACTTAAAATGTGTATTTAATGAAGGCAACACGTTCTGCAGCGGTTACAGAAGCCCAACACCTTCCTCTCCTCCTCTGCAATAAAATGTCTTCAGCAATAATCCACAAATGTCTTCCAATACAGGAAGGAGCGGAATTCGGAAGGTCATTCGCTATCTTAGGACACCCGAAATGATGGGGATATTAATGCTGATATATTTATTTCCTTTTAAAGCGGACCTGAACTCAGAACTTCCTCATTGCTCTAAAAGATAAGCAACAGCATAATGACCTTTAGTGCTTCTTCACACTAGGGGTGTTTTTGACATCTTTTAAGCACAGGCGATTTTCAAAATCGCCCTGAAAGCGCTTGTGGAATGATTCTCTATGAGAACGTTCACATCTGATCGGTTTGTTTCCGATCCGCTCAGAAAATCGCTGCCTGGACCATTTTTGAGGCGATTTTGTCTCAATGGAAGGTATAGGAAAATGCAAAACGCTCACAAAATCACTTTGTGCAGCGATTGCGTTCGCGTTTTTAAGAATAGATACATTGTATTTATTCTTTTCCGGATCAAAGAGTTCATCAGTCAGGAAGTGAAAAAACGCAATCGCTCTGCAAAAGCGCTTGGAAAAGAACTTAACAAAAACATCCAATGCACATAAATCAACAACGCGATCAGAGCGGAATGTGAACGAGGCCTTCAAGAAAAAACATTTCTTTGTTACAGCTGATAAAAATCCCACAATAAATCTGAAGTGTGTCTACTTCCTGCTTTCATGGAAGCAGACATATTGTAAACAACCTGGGCTTTTAAATTAGCTTATCTGCCATGGCAGTCAGGTGACACAGGGGAGAGATCAAATTACAGTAGTGATTAGTCATAGATGAGGAGGGATTAGACAGGCTAAAGTCTCTAAATACATACAGAGTGCATTTCTGTTTGTTTTCCTTCTATCTTGTGCAAGAGTTCAGGTCCACTTTTAAGGGAACCGGAGGTGAGGGGGATATGGGGGTTGACATGTATTTCCTGTATTGCACATTGCCTGGCTGCCCTGCTGATCCTCTGCCTTTAATTATTTAAGCTGTAGCCCCTGAACAAGCATGCAGCAGATCAGATGTTTATGACACATCTGACAGATTAGCTGCATGCTTGTTTCAGGTGGGGCCCCAAGGACTCTATTGATATGGAGCCCCAAAAACTGCCAAGGACAAATGTAGAGTCAGAGAGGTGTATTTAGAGTAAGGAAATACTTGTTAAATGGGAATCTGTTTAAAAAAACAACAAAAAACAAAACAAAAACAAAACCAGATACTTACCTCTGGGTCCTATAAAGCCTCCCCTCTCCTCTGCCGGGGCCCTCGTCACAGCGGCAGCTCCTCCGTTTGAATCCCCCGCCATGGGGGACTTCGGAAGTCTTTAGGATCCAAGACCTCCTGAAGACAGACGGCTCCATACTGCGCATGCACAAGTGCACAAGAGAGTGGGCTCCTGCGTGTGCAGTATGGGGCGGCCCTTCTTCAGGAGCACTCAGGCCCCAGAAGACTTCTGACTCCTCCTGCGGCGGCAGACACAACAGTATTTGACCAAATTGGTTGAATACTACTGCGGGGGATCCTGCAACGGGACCAGGAGAGGAGAGTGAAGGCTCTAGGACTCAGAGCCTTCCCTCTCCTTACATAAGTAACTGGCGTTTTTTTGTAAATGGTTTTCAATGACTTTAAGGGCTCGTTTCCACTAGTGCATTGTGCAGCTGCGAGACGCGCGCTGTCACTGAGCGGGTGGGCGGGATCGCAGGCGAATCCCATGAGCCGTGCCATGAACGGCTATGGGATTCGCAGCCTCCGCAGCGAATTCTGTGGCCAGTACCAGCCGAATCGCTACTTCAAGCTGGCGGCGCCAGTCTCCCCTATGGCAGAGTTTCCCTGTGCGATTCATGTGCAGAGAAACTCTGCGGAATCGCGGCGGTTTCCGCAATAGTGGAAACGGGCCCCAAGGGCTACTACCATTCAATGCACATATAGAGGTGTTCATTAACAGCATAGCACCAATCAGGGCAGGTTCTAGGCTAAATTGCACCTGGAGAGGGGGAGGGGTGTAAAAACTGTGACATGACTATGTACTCTGTAAAGTGCTGCAGGAGATGTCAGTGCTGTATAAATACATAATAATAATATGGTAGGACATTAGACTATGACTATGGTAGGATTAGAGTGTGAGCTCCTCTGAGGACAGTCAGTGACATGACTATGTACTCTGTAATGTGCTGCAGAAGATGTCAGTGCTATATAAATACATAATAATAATATGGTAGGACATTACACTATGACTATGGTAGGATTAGAGTGTGAGCTCCTCTGAGGACAGTCAGTGACATGACTATGTACTCTGTAATGTGCTGCAGAAGATGTCAGTGCAAAATAAATACATAATAATAATATGGTAGGACATTAGACTATGACTATCATGGTAGGATTAGATTGTGAGCTCCTCTGAGGACAGTCAGTGACATGGCTATGTACTCTGTAACGTGCTGCAGAAGATGTCAGTGCTGTATAAATACATAATAATAATATGGTAGGACATTACACTATTACTATGGTAGGATTAGAGTGTGAGCTCCTCTGAGGACAGTCACTGACATCACTATGTACTCTGTAAAGTGCTGCAGAAGATGTCAGTGCTATATAAATACATAATAATAATATGGTAGGACATTAGACTATGACTATGGCAGGATTAGAGTGTGAGCTCCTCTGAGGACAGTCGGTGACATGACTATGTATTCTGTAATGTGCTGTGGGTGATGTCAGTGCTATATAAATACATAATAATAATATGGTAGGACATTAGATTATGACTATGGTAGGATTAGATTGTGAGCTCCTCTGAGGACAGTCAGTGACATGACTATGTACTCTGTACAGTGCTGCAGGAGATGTCAGTGCTATATAAATACATAATAATAATATGGTAGGACATTAGACTATGACTGTGGTAGGATTAGAGTGTGAGCTCCTCTGCGGACAGTCAGTAAGTGACATGACTATGTACTCTGTAACGTGCTGCAGAAGATGTCAGTGCTGTATAAATACATAATAATAATATGGTAGGACATTACACTATTACTATGGTAGGATTAGAGTGTGAGCTCCTCTGAGGACAGTCACTGACATCACTATGTACTCTGTAAAGTGCTGCAGAAGATGTCAGTGCTATATAAATACATAATAATCATATGGTAGGACATTAGACTATGACTATGGCAGGATTAGAGTGTGGATTTTTTTTATTAAAGTAGATCAAAAAAAAGATAGCATACACAAATAATAAATAGGGTTAAAAGGTATGCCATCATAAGGCTGAAAAGATAACTCCAATGCATTCAACATCAAAAAAATAAGGTATGCAATAAGCACAACAATCAGAGACAAGCTTTATCTCATGTATATACAGAAAGGAAACAAAACACTTGTATTGTACCATAAACAAAAACAACTTCATTACATCAAGAAAACCACACTGTACCGTATCAGGGGAGACACCATTCATTATCATCTATACTAAACGAGACTACCAGAAAAAAAGAACAAAAATACATACAACATAAACCACCACCAAAAAAGACAAAAAATGAAAAAACAGCACCAACACACACCATACACACCTCACACATACTATGGGACTTTTACGCCCTAAAATACCCAGCAACATAAGACTGAGGACAAGACACTAGACAAGACAGAAACAAAAATAAAACCCAAAGACAAAACAACACCTCACCTACACATAAAGAGAAGCACAAAGGGATGCTCCCTGTGTGCCTGCGGCCAATACTTTAAAAAAAAAAAAAAAACAAGAAAATCAAAATCTAGAGTGAAAAGAAAGAGACAGTAAGCTGCACCCAGGAGAGACTTCCACCAAGTCAAGGAGGCCTGATATTCTGCCATGCCAGAATCCAAGCCCCTCTCCCCAGTTTCTTCCTCTCCAAGTACCGAATGGTTCCCACCTCACCGAGAATAGTGCTCACCACCACCTGGACGGGCAAGTCTTTCTTCCTAATAGCTAAATCACACCGTGCTAACCATAAGTGTCTCCTGACCACTAGACTAACTATATATAAAGTGCACAAATCATAACCCTGGCGCTGATTAAACGCTCCATAGGCCCACTCGGCATAACCAAGATGCGCCAGAAACGGGATATTTAGGACCCTCCCCACCTGGTTGTATACTTCTACATTAAAAGGACACGACATCAAGAAGTGGTCCATGGTTTCCTCAACAGCACACCCCTGTCGAGGACAACCACGTTCCTCCACATCCCGATACTTCATGAGCCCTCTAACGTAAAGCTTGCCCTGGAAGGTAAGCCAGGCGATGTCCCACAATTTGTTCGGAATCCGCGGCGAGTTCAATAAACGCAATCCCTCCTCCAAAATTGTGCCTGGGCAATCCCTCAAGGCCAGTGAGTCAGGAAAGTAGGAGTCCACCACCCATGCCGACAGGGCTTTCCTGTCGACCGATTTGATGTTCTCCACTGTCAATCCCCACTGCAATAGTTTCTTCAAACACGGCAAGACATAGGCCGGGAGGTAGCCATGACGTCTCCTCAGATTTTTCACTGGGCCACCACTCTTCCATTCCCCAAGGTAAGGCTCACACCAAGTCTGAAAGATCCCTACCCAAACAGGCGGGTTCTCCATTAACATACTACCAATATTGTGTTTGATAAAAATTAAGGAGAAGAAAACAATTGGGTTGACCATGCCTAGGCCACCCTCCCGCCTATTTTTATAGGTAATATTTCTACGCACATGGTTTAGCTTGTTTCCCCATAACATTTGGAAAAACAAGCGATTGACCCTGGTATACAGGGATGCTGGCAAAATCGTGACGTAACTGACATACAACAATATTGGTATCAGGTAAGTTTTGATTAGGTCAATCCTTTCTCTATAGGTTAAACTCCAACCTTTCCAGCGGACCACTTTCCTGTCGACATCTGATAGTTTGCTAACCCAATTTCGCAGGCCATAATCGCCTGGGCCAAATTTGATGCCGAGAATCTTGATTTCATCCTGAGGCACGGGAAAAGATCCGGGAAGTCTAAAGGACTCTCCATCTTTGCCTATCCAGAGAGTTTCACACTTATCCGGATTGATCTTGGAACCAGATGCCAATGAGTACCGGGTGATCTCCTCAGCAACCACCAACGCCTCCTCTGCATCCGAGACCACCACAGTGACATCATCGGCATATGCCACCACCTTCAAAGATAAGCTCCCAGAGATGCCCATCGGAACCCTACCAAGCATGCTGCCCTCTAGCCTTCTCACGAAGGGGTCGATGGCGAACACGTACAGCAGGGAACTCAGCGGACAACCCTGGCGGACCCCTGAGCTCACCTCAAAAGGCTGGCCTATCCATCCATTGATCAGCATAAAACTCTCAGCCTCCTTGTATAAAGTTCGCAGCCAATCTACAAACCTCCCCTGCAAACCGTACGCAGTAAGTAATCGCCACAGATACTTGTGATTGACCCGATCAAAAGCCTTGGACTGATCCAATGTCAGCAGGTACCTTCCCCAACCTTCAGCCCTGCACTGCTCCAGGACCTCCCGGACAGCTAACAGTGCTGAGAGCGTGCTCCTTCCCACAACCGAGCAGTGCTGATGGCAGGAAAGTACATCTGTCACCTGGGACAACCGCCAGAACAAAATTTTCGCCAGGATCTTCCTGTCGACGTTGAGAAGGCTGATGGGACGCCAGTTCTCAATCATCTCCGAATCACGACCTTTTGACAGCAGGATTATCGCAGATTGCCTCATGGAGGGTGGTAACTGACCCTCAGCAAGGCAATCATTAAAAACTCCAGCCAATTGGGGGGCTAGAATGGACACGAAAGCCTTGTAAAACTCAGCCGTCAGTCCATCCGGACCCGGGGTCTTTTTAAGCGCAAGGCCACCAATGGCTCTCGCTACTTCATCTGCGGTAATCTCCGCTGTCAAGTCTATGGCAGAAATATCAATATCTCCCAGACCTGGTGTGGAATCTAAGAAGTCTTCCATCCCTGTCTGGTCAAGTGGCTTCTCCCCAAGCAGATCAGCGTAAAACTCTCTAGCGATGGTCAAGATCTCCGACCTGGACTTCGCCAGAGACCCCGAGCCATCCCTGAGACCGATGACCGTCTTAAGTGCTGAACTTTGTTTGAAACTCTGGTAAGGGTCAGGCGAGTGGTACTTACCATGATCCCTCTCCAGAGCCAAAGAGGCCAGCCGGTCATACTGCTGCTGCTTAAGGCGAAGTTTGACCTCAGAGATCTCCCCCGGATCTCCGCCCTCGGAGACAAGAATAGTCAACCTCTCCCTTAGAACCTGGTAAGCCAAGTTTCTATTAACACCTCTACGGGTAGCTAGACCCTTGAAAAATCTGACAACACGTTTTTTGACTTCCTCCCACCACTCAGACCTATTGTCAAAGCAGTCCAGGATGGATACCTGTGCCTGAAAAAACTCCTCAAAGGATTGTCTCACCTCATCTTCCAGCAACAGGGATGAATTCATTCTCCAGATACCCCGACCCCTGGGAGGAGCATCCGAAGCATTTAAGCCCGCCGACAGAATAAGGTGATCCGAGAACTCCACCGCCAACAACTTAGGAGTTGAAGTGATGAGGCTCTCTGAAACAAAAAATCTATCTATCCTGGACCTACTACTACCTCTCTGAAAAGTGAAACCCGTGAGACCTGGGGAGTGACGAACGTGCACATCTACCAGGTCGGACTCATTAACTAGTCTAACTAGAAACCTGCTATCTACACCTATCCGGACCTGGGCCCTTGCCCTGTCCATGGCCCTAGTGATGGTGTTAAAATCACCACCCAGGATCACTGGATAGGCTGAAAAAAGGTATGGCCTGATCTGTGTAAGAAGGCGCTTTCTCTCCCCTTTAAACCTGGGGTTGGCATAGATGTTAATAAGCCTGAGATCCTGCCCCCTCACACAGACGTCTAGGACCAGACACCTCCCCATCTCTACCTCAATAACCCGCCGGCAAGTTACCATGTCGGCCCTAAAAAGGACCGCCACACCACTACCAGGCTCTCCCGCAAGTGACCAAAAACTCGGACCGGACACCCAGTCCCTCTCAGCCAACCAGAGGTCAGCCACAGAGGTGAGCCTGGTCTCCTGCAGGAAAAAAAATCAGCCTCGTGGGCAGCCAAAATCGAAAAAGCCAATTTTCGAGCTCTGGTCATTTTAATACCAGCAACGTTGATCGTTGCCAATATGAGTGGTGGGGGAACCGCCATCAGGGTGATTTTAAGGTTTCCCTTTATCTTTCTTTAAACAAAGACAAAAAAATAAAACAAAAGACAACATTTACAAAAAATAAACAAACATAGACACAAATCACAATGCCTCCCCTACGGAAGCAGGACTCTCCACCACCATCTCCTCCTCCTCAGAGGCAAGAGGAGAGGCAGCCAGAACGTCGAACCTGTTAGACAGGCTCATCTCTTTCTCCCTCTGTCTCCTTTGGTGGGCAGCTACTCTGTTTGCTGCCCTTGGATTCTCAGGGAGACCCCTACACAAAGGTTTAACGCCTTTCTTCTTTTTTGTTTTAAAACGTTCCTCTAGGTAGGACTTATCCTCCTGCGAAAGGTGCTCCCTTTTCCAAGGGGCAAGGGCTGCGTCTGTGGGACAAGGGGCCGAAAAGGCATAACCTGCGGGGACAGAACTAGATAGAGCAAACCCACTACCGCTGGCTAAGGCGGAGGGGCAGGTGGAAGGGGGGGGAGGGAGTGGGACAATGACAGGAGGGGCCAGAGAGGGGGTTGGGACAACAGGGCCAGGAGGGGGGAGGGAAACTGCAGGAACTGGGGGGGTAGGAGGGGGAAGGGACACTACAGGAACTAGGAGGGTGGGAGGGGGGAGGGACACTGCAGGTGCTGGGGGGGTGGGAGGAGGAAGGGACACTGCGGGAACTGAGGGATCAGGAACGGTAGGGGGTAGGGTAGAACCACCTGCATCTGGAGCAGCAGCAGGGGGAGCCTTTTTCCTCCTCGGAGGAGGAGGTATGGGCGTTAAAGGTGGACCCATGGGAGCAGCAGTGAGGGGTCGAAGGCCACCCCCTTCTCTGCTCCTCATAGGTCTGGGTCGCTGCTCCTTGGGAGGAGGGCCACCTCCGCCCTGAGCAGCATTCTGGGCAGGAGCCGTTGACTCAGGCCCGGGCTGCCTATCAGAGGCCATGCTGGCTGGAAGAGAGCCGGGGGGAGGGACTACGCAGGACTGATTCACACTGGACGCAGACACGCTAGGGACTGGGACAGACTCAACACACACATTGGGATCGACCACAGAGACATCCTGGCTCTCTCCCATCCTTGCCAACATGGCCACCTTCAGATCTGAGGGCATCGTCGCCCAGGAGATCGGGCACTCCGTATATGGATGGCCAAACTCAAAACAGAAATTACATTTAATCCTTCTGCAGGATGACGCAGAGTGCCCGAACTCCTGGCAGCGACTGCACCTCGGATCTGGGCAGCCGCTGGCCAAATGTCCCCTCTTGCCACACCTGTTGCAGGTCCTGGGTTGGCCCGGGTAGTAGGTGATGATCTTGTCCCGCCCTATGAGGGCGGAACGGGGAATATGGGTGACAACCCCCTCCTTTGTATGGAGCCGGATCGCCACCTCATACTCCCCCCACCAGATCCCGAGCTCGTCCAGGACCTTGTGCGGCGGGGACACTATGTCAGCGTAATGTTGGACCCAAGTCATCAGGTCCCGCACTGGAATGCTCTCATTCTGCACCACAATGTGCGCCTTCCTCTCCAGCGTCTGTCTGGACAACGGAATGACTTTAAAACCATGCCATTCACCATTCTCTGAAAACTTTAAACGCTCCTCTAAAAAGGACTCCATGCCATGCTGGGAGAGGAAGGACACATCATAATATGACGGAGGATCCCCTGGAGCCAGGATCGCATAGAGGTCTGCCGGCCTTATTCCCAGGTCGAGGAGGTACTTAGTAAACTGCTTTTTAGTCGGGACAGGTAGAAGGGTATGATCCCATTTAAGGCGAACGACATTCCTTCGACCTGGGACGCCATCCTCCAATCCTGTCTCCAGGGGAGCCAGAACCCTCCTACCAGGAGCAGCACCCCTAACAACCCTCGAATAAGAAGTCGGACGAGCCGATGAGGTGCCCTGGGCCGAGGCTGCCAGGGGAGCCAAAGCCCCAGGATTCTGGGCGGGACCAAGTTCAGGAAAGCCCACTCTAATTACGCTTTCCAGTTCTGGCAGCTCCGGCCCAGTCACAGCACCCCCACCAGCCCCCATCACAATACCAGCACTAGTAACAGTGCTCACAACCGTACTAACACCTTTCCTGACAGCGCCAGGATTGGCTGCAGGAGTTGCAACGTCTGTCTGAACGAGGCTGCCTGCAGTGGAGACAGGGGGAGGGGGGGGCTTATACCTGGGGGCATTCGGCCCGAGCCCGAATATGGCCTCCATCCACTCCTGCTTTCCTGAAAAAGAGTATCTGGAAATAGTGTCATTGCGTACAGTAAACTTCTTTCCGTCTGCACGGAACTCGAGCTGGAGGCCACACCCGGGGTCGCCCATGCCCACCAGGTGCAGGCCCCCATAATATCCCCCTGGCTCCACCGCCAAAACCACAGCCTCGCCAGAATGCTCGTCAATAACCACGAGCCTGGTTTTTTCTAGTCTGTATGTCAGATCCATTGTTTTGAATTCTGTGACAATGTTACTTATCACCAAAGGGGGCGGTTCTGGGTGCCTCTCTTTTTTTTTCTTTTTCTTACCCCCTTTTTGGTATCCCTCCCTGTCTTCAGATATGAAATCTGAGAGGAGGTTCCTCCCAAAAAACAGGTCAAGATTTTTGTCCCCTTTCTCTTTCCTTACCGGGGTACCCCTCTTCCCCTTTTGAACCATCAAAATCTCCCCACCCTCACTTTCTTGTACAAATGCAGGGACACCCGCCCCACCCTGGGCACCTTGGGAGGACTCATCGGTTTCCTCCACCTCTGACACAGAGACCCTTCTACTTTCCCCCTTTTTCCTACCAACATCAATGTTTAATTTTTTTGACTTGCTTATTTTGTTTCTCCCTTTTTTTTTAATTCTTTTTTTTGACAACTTATCAGGAAAAGACATTTGCACCTCACCCATCCGTTGTTCAGCGTCCTCTTCCCCTCCCTGGTCCTCAGGAGAACTCGTACCCTCCTCCTCACCAGAGGATGGAAAGAACTCCTGGGCCAGTTGTTCAGCGTCACTTTCAATAATATCCATATCGGAGGAGTCAGCCTGTTCCGATCCATCTTCTAGAAAGGTATCCTCCTCTACAAACTCCTCAACGGATAAGTCCATATCCAACTTGGGTTGCGCAGCCAAACGCAATATCTCCTTGCTTTGCTCTTCATTAAGCGTAGAATCCACAAGTCCTAAGAACGCTGCCCCGCTCCCCTGTGGATCCTCCTGCAGCATCGCAGATGTGGTTGCAAGCATGACTCTTTTATTTCCAGACTTTCTTCTTTGGAATCTTATTCCATCTTCTTCTCCACTTGCCTCATTATTACCACCTTCAACAGCCACTTTGCTCTGAAGTTCTGTACTTGCCGATTGATTTTCCGCATCCCTTGCCTCCAACAGTAGTGGGGATGCACCCCTTGCATCATCATAACAAATTCCGCCTTCCTCTCTATCCATATCAATGGCATTTCCGTCAGCAGCAATATCAGAATGGATTCCGCATTCACCTTCATCAATTTTAATAGTAATTCCGTCTTCATGCGGATCTTTGGACGCTTTAGCCGCGTTAGAAACTCCGTCTTGACGCGGAATTACCGCCACATCAATAGGAACTGCATTTCCGTCTTCGGCCGCATTGGTCACTATGGCATTTCCGTGTTCAGGCGGAATGAGAGCCGCCGACGTCACTTCCGCCCCGCCGACCGGAAATTGAGTTGGCGTGGTCGGCGCATCGCTCGGGAGGCCAGCGCCATCTTGTTTTACCGCTGTACACGGCGGAGAGCTTTCCCAATGACTCTGGGCGCATGGCCCCGCTCCCAACTTCACCCCAGACCCCACACCAGCCACCATAGGTGACTCCGATGCGAGGGCCAGGAGTCCACCGGGAGCAGGGACCATGCGAGTGTCCAGGGAGGCCTGTGCAGCCGCAGCCACACCACCACCTCCAGGTAAGTCAGAGGGGGGCATGCCAGCCGAAGCCACAACAGGGACAACACCAGCACCGTCACCTACCGCCTCGCTGAGGACCCCAGCAGCACGTACACCGCCAGGACCCCCAGCAGCAGGGGCAACAGCACCAGCATCATCGGCACTCACCTGGACACTCGCCACAGGGCCCGGTACTTGCACCTTGCTTCCACCCATCATGGGGTCTTCTGCACACACACCTTGCCCGGGCGGGATGGGAGACTGGGACACCTCCACTTTCATCCACGATGGTCTCTACGGGGGGGTGCACTCATCTTCAAATAAGACACAGTCATCTTCCGTGTCGCTGTCGTCCACATACTGTTCAGGCATCAACATTTTTTTGAACCTCTTCTTATATCCCAACTGTTCGGAAAAGGGACCACCAATCTTCTCAAGCTCTGCTAACCTTGATTTTTGCTGTATAATTTGCATCCTCAGGTCTAGTATCGCCTCATCCTGCCACAGCATCTCTGGTTTCCATTTGATTCCATAGCGGAAGCGGGCTTTTGCAAAGCTGTATCTCAACTTTTCCAGGGTTTCCATGCAGGCTTTCGCTGCCTTCACCCATGCAATCGCGTTGTTGGCGATATCTTCATCCGAGGAATTTCCAACGTCCCCCAGGTAAGTTGGTGAAGTCGTAGGGGGGGTATGAGCTGGCCGCTCCATGGCTGGAGCGGCCAGTTAGCTTAGGCAAGCCCCTGTCCGGCAAGGCCCGGAACAGGGACTTCAGGTGGAAAGTATGCCCAGAAAAGCACTCCAAAGCTGGATCCTGCAATACAGATCAAAGACCTCCCCTGGAAGTCCAGGAGCTCTCCCAACACACGTCCTCCTCCTATGGTAAGGATTAGAGTGTGAGCTCCTCTGAGGACAGTCGGTGACATGACTATGTATTCTGTAATGTGCTGTGGGTGATGTCAGTGCTATATAAATACATAATAATAATATGGTAGGACATTAGATTATGACTATGGTAGGATTAGAGTGTGAGCTCCTCTGAGGACAGTCAGTGACATGACTATGTACTCTGTACAGTGCTGCAGGAGATGTCAGTGCTATATAAATACATAATAATAATATGGTAGGACATTAGACTATGACTATGGTAGGATTAGATTGTGAGCTCCTCTGAGGACAGTCAGTGACATGGCTACGTACTCTGTACAGTGCTGTAGAAGATGTAACTGCTTTGTAAATACATAATAATAATAATAATAATATTATGGAAGGGCATTACACTATGACTACGGTAGGGATTAGATTGTAGTACTGTTAAAACCATGGTAATAAATATGAAATGATGTCTAAAAAAAAACAATGTGTATGTGATGTACAGAAGTGATTTGACAGGATTTTTCGTTTTCGCACACGAGAGAGGAGTTGTCCCTTTAAGAGCCGGAATGCAGCAGCATGTCATACTTGAGAAGATTTATACCTATGATGTCACATGTTCTCTTTGTGACAGAGAAGGATTGGTGCAATATCTGATAACGTCCCCTCTGTCGCTGGTGTCAGCACTGCGCACACGACTCCGGGCGGGAGAGAGGCAGAGAGAAAGAGGGAGAGGATGGGGGTTAATTTACGACATGCATCAGGGTCATAAAGGCACACCTATGGTCTCATCCATTTGCATGACATCACTCAGTTTGAAATGGCGTTCCGTGATGGAGCGATCAGCGAAGGCAGAGTACTGTTAAATTGAAAGCACAGTTCACATTATAAATGGGAATGCTAGCTTGAATTTCCTTTAGGAGTTAATGGTGCTTGAGCAATGCTCTTCTCTGTGCAGCGTGCGTTATTTTTTTCGCTCTCTCGGAGCTGTCTGAGGTCCCCGTGTGTAATAAGCGCACTTTTATTTTATAACCGTATGGATGTGTGTATTCTCAAAGGAACGCCGCTCTCCCGCGGATCTGACATCTCAGGAAACTTTTTCAGGGTGTCTTAACGCCGTTCCAGGAAAGTTAGCGCTGGTCGCGCACCCTGTTCCGGGGCGCCGGGACAATTCTCGGGGCTTGGACGCTTTGCGCGATTCATTAGGAAGGCTAGCGTGGCATGGAAAGCGTTGAATGTGAAATTAGCCCGTGATCTCAGCTCCAGCGCTGGGACTGACACTTGGCCGCTCAGGAAACTGCAGTGCGATCATTTGTCTTCCGACGTGCGGAATGAGAGATTGCAGGCGCTTTTTTATAGCCTACCGGATAACAACAATGCAGAGCTAGGCTGTGGTTTAAATGTTAGTCTTCCATCCGCGTGACTGTTTCAGCTCATTATCCTCTTTCTGTTTTTTAAGCATTCAGCACTATGTGGAGGGCGAATAGCGCGACAACTGGCGTTGGCTATAGGCTAGGCATTAAATAGCGATCATGCTGTGCCTCCGGTTCTGGCCCTTGGACGGCGGCCAGCGTTCGAGTTCTCCTCCCTGAGGCCCGGCTCGCGAGTCGCGGGAGCGCAAAGTCGAACGCCGCCATATGCTTCCATATTCCGGGGTCATCGCTGTGGCGGGCCGGTCTCCCGACGCGCTCGTTTCACAGTGATGAATTGTACGCTGTGATCATTTCCGGAACCCGGCGTCTAAACTTTTGTCGCGCTTTTTTCTTTTGCGGAGGAAAATTAGACACGCATACATATTAATACATCTTCTGTGACTGGGATGTGTTTGCTAGGCTGGCAGATATGCATATTTAAGAAAGGGCTTCAAAAGCGGTTTACGTCCGCGGCGGAACACTTGAAAAGTAATATAAAAGCCCGACGTTGGCAGATATCGGGACGAGGCTTGCTTAATCTCGCCGAGCATTGTCTCTCGCTTGTAAGAATCTGGCATGTGTTGGACGCGATTGCGGTTCTAGTGTTTCTTGATGTCAGAGGATGGGAATATTTATGACAATCTGAATAAAAAAATCTCCTCCTATGGCTTTGTTGAATTCTGTGGTTTATTAGTTTAAAGTAAACCAGAAGCAGTTTGTGCCGTATGGCAATAAATGGACACTGTCTGAAGAATCTGTGTGTGTGAGAAACGCGTCATGCCCAAGAGGTTGGCCTTGCTATTGCCCCACCTCCTGCTTGTCTCCGCCTCCTGCACGCCCCTATCGATCACCAAATTACTGCCACTGCAAGTGTGGAGGTGAAAGCCTTAAGGTGGCCACACACACCATACAATTTTTTTAAATATCTGTTCAATTTAAAGAGAACTAGAGGTGTGTTTAAAGAATGTTATCTGCATACAGAGGCTGGATCTGCCTATACAGCCCAGCCTCTGTTGCTATCCCAAACCCCACTAAGGTCCCCCTGCACTCTGCAATCCCTCATAAATCACAGCCGTGCTGTGAGGCTGTGTTTACATCTGTAGTGTCAGCCTCAGCTGCTCCCCCGCCTCCTGCATAGCTCCGGTCCCTGCCCCCGTCCCTTCCCTCCAATCAGCAGGGAGGACAGGGATGCAGGCGGGGACCGGAGTTCTGCAGGAGGCGGGGAGAACAGCAGACTGACACTATAGAGATAAACACAGCCAGCTCTGACAAGCTGTTTGTCAGCAGCGTGGCTGTGATTTATGAGGGATTGCAGAGTGCAGGGGGACCTTAGGGGGGTTTGGGATAGCAACAGAGGCTGGGCTGTTTAGGCAGATCCAGCCTCTGTATGCAGATAATATTCTTCAAACCCACCTTGGGTTCTCTTTAAGAACTGCAATCAATTTTTCTGACTGATTGTAACATTTCAAAAATATGACCAATGTACCACACACCCATGTTCAATTTTTCCCCAATTGTGATAAAAATGATTGGAAACTCTGAGAAAATTGCTAGGGTGTGTATATTAATAAATGGACAATCTAACACACACCATACAATCTTTAGAAAAATTGAAGAAGAAAAATATCTGGCATTCCGGATAGATAAAAATCGAAAAAAATATGGGAAATCTGATCGGATCAGTTGAATGAAAAAAAAGCTTTCGATTTTTTTCTGGAAAATCGAATAATTTTATTGTATCGTGTGTGTGGCCACCTTAATAGTGATCTGAGCTCCTGATACAACTACAACAACCACAATCTCAGACCTGCACACGACCTTCTTCTATCCCACTCTAGGATTACCTCCTTGCATCTATGTATTCAAGATTCTTACATGCCTCACCCCACACATTCAGTTATGGACCAGTCCATCTCCTCATGGGGTATTCTTGTATGTATTTTTCATTCTTTTATCTGTACTGGTATTCTCTTGTGTGGCGGTTACAACAGGGCCCTCCATGCGACCAGGATTTTCAGTCTCTGGTTTCTCTTCACTTTAGGCTGCACTCTCCGCATCTGCAGTCGCTGGCCATCCCATGTGGATAAGTCTATAATCGTGTCGCTCATTTTCGCATACCCTATGATGGATATAGACATTTTCGGCCAAATAAAAGATAGTGAAAGAAAAGTGAGATTTTGGGGAGGGGCACTGTAGTATTGCATCGGCTATCGACCACAGAATAAGTCCTGTTCTGGCAGGGTTAATGAGTGAATGTTGTCTTTGATGTTTTGAGTACATCACAGATCCCAAATGCCACCAAACACTGTCACACGCCCCCTACTGGCCAGACCACTTAGTGCCTCCCAATCTGCTCAGCACACAGACATCCAATCTCATGGATACAATCAATGGGCAGCACAGTGGCCTAGTGGTTAGCACTCTCACCTTGCAGCGCTGGTTCCCCGGTTTAAATCCCAGGCAGGTCAACATCTGCATGGAGTTTGTTAGTTCTCCCTGTGTCTGCGCGGGTTTCCTCCGGGCACTCCGGCTTCCTCCCACATCCCAAAAAAAAAAATACAGATAAATTAATTGGCTTACCCCTAAATTGGCCCTTGACTAGGGATGATCGGAAATAGCAAATTCCGTTCTGCCGGAATTCCGCCAGCGTTAAATTCCGTCGCCATTACTTTTCCGCGGAATTCCGCGTTCCGGCGGAACAACAAAATCAATTCCTCCTCCTCCCTTGTCTTCCAGGAATTTGTAGGATGTCAAAATCAAGCTCACATACGTTGGCCAGGAATCTAACCCAGGTCAACTACTTGGAAGGAAGCTATACTACCAACACTACATGCTGAATTTGAAGTCTGGAAGATTCCAAGGCAAGGATAGGAAGGATGAAAAGCTAGGTGGCCATGCAACCATTCCTGCTAACCCAAAGCTTATTTGTGTCTTACAACACATTGGCTTAAGACTTGACCAAATCCAATGCTCCAATATGGGGAAGCTTCTCTGTTTGCTGTTTTTTGGGTTTTTTTTTGTGTGGTGTCACAGTTCACCCATCCCTTCAACTACAAGAAAGGCCCAGGAGTAGTCTTAGCTACCCTAATATCTATGTTACGGCAGGGCCCTTATTACACTTTCTCTTACACGGTTATGGAAACCGTTTTGCCCATGCAATAAAGCGAGGTGCAAAAATGAAATTATACCTAGCAGAGGATGGTTTCGATCCATCGACCTCTGGATTATGGGCCCAGCACACTTCCACTGTGCCACTCTGCTTACGTTTGTATATAACTTTCAAGTTTAAGAAGGGTACAACATTAGTTGAAATAGTTACACTACAATCTATGTTACAGCAAGGCCCTAATGATACTTTCTCTTAAGAGGCTATGGCCACCGATTAGCCCATGTGGTAAAGCAAGGTGTAAAAACCAAAGTACACCTAGCAGAGGATGGTTTCGATCTATCGACCTCTGGGTTATGGGCCAAGCATGCTTCCGCTGCGCCACTCTGCTGCCACATAAGGAATGCTTCGTTGTAGGAAAAACGTTAAACTTCTTGGAGCAGACTTACTTCCTCCCTCCAAAAGACACACATACATCCCCATAAAATCATTTAGCAGCAACTGCATGCACAGTCTCTGTGGTGCCACTTCTCCTCAGAGTGGGACGCTTGCACCAGTGTTTCAGGAACGCCAGGGAAGTGGCAGGGCATGTCTTGAGGTGTAGCAGGGGATATCCAGGAAAGTGGCCGGGCATGTCTGGAGGTGTAGCAGGGGATATCCAGGGAAGTGGCAGGGCATGTCTGGAGGTGTAGCAGGGGTGTGTCTGGAGGTGTGGCAGGGGATATCCAGGGAAGTAGCAGGGGATATCCAGGGAAGTGGCAGGGCATGTCTGGAGGTGTAGCAGGGGTGTGTCTGGAGGTGTGGCAGGGGATATCCAGGGAAGTGGCAGGGCATGTCTGGAGGTGTGGCAGGGGATATCCAGGGAAGTGGCAGGGCATGTCTGGAGGTATAGCAGGGGATATCCAGGGAAGTGGCAGGGCATGTCTGGAGGTGTAGCAGGGGTGTGTCTGGAGGTGTGGCAGGGGATATCCAGGGAAGTGGCAAGGCATGTCTGGAGGTGTGGCAGGGGATATCCAGGGAAGTGGCAGGGCATGTCTGGAGGTGTGGCAGCGGATATCCAGGGAAGTGGCAGGGCATGTCTGGAGGTGTGGGAGGGACATGTTTGGAGGTGTGGCAGGGGCATATCTGGAGGTGTGGCAGGGGTGTTGTTCTGCCAACCCTTGAGGTGACCCCACCCAGCGCTCACTGTCATACAAGACAGGCAAAGGTATAAGGTGCAAATCATATACAGTATATATATATATATATATATATATATATATCTGTGTTTAAGAATTATTAAGTATACAGCTTTAAATATGGTAAGCAGTAATCATTACAGAGGTAAAACATCAATACATTACCAGATATTGTAGCTCAACACTCCGTGACCGGGGGACCATCTACGATCATCAGGAGGTACCGGAATGCATACAAGACATCACACAACACGTCTGTCGTGGCACAAGAGATCCCGAGCTCCTGGTATCTGCACATACCTTATGTACAGTTCTGCCAAGAGCTTAGCACAAAGTGTATCGGGTAAGCACGACCCCATCGCCTCCTCCTATTGGTTAATAGCACGGTATACTCATGCTTGAGAGTCACATGTGACTACTAGTTAGAGTTAAGTTGTGTTTGTGCAAGCTTACGGTTATGCGCTTATTGAGCAATCATCTATGAGATACGCATGCTCAGTAACTTGTGTTTTCAGGGGGAGAATACTTCATCAGCATTGCTGAACCAGCTTTTGCCACCTCATACTCCTCAAAGCAAATAAGAGGATTCAGGGTCATATGCTGCTATCCTAGGCCCAAATAGCCATGAAAGAGGTGCCAGCCTGTATTATTCTCACATTACTTGAGATAACAGGAGGAGTTACCATCTTAGGCCCCAATAGCCATGAAATGGTTTCATATAAAGCGAGAGCCATTACTGTCTATTCTGAATATATATATGTATATATACTGTACTGTCTATATCCAGGCATACGTCACATTTTTGTCAGAATCGTATCACAGGTGTGTCTTAAGACTTCCCTCATTCTTATCTCAGATTGTTGGGAGGTATGCCCCAGCGTTCCTGAAACACTGGTGCAAGCGTCCCGCTCTGAAGAGAGAAGAGGAGAGAGTGGAGCCGCAGCGTTGTAAGTATGTGCGTGTTGACTGGCTACACATGAGCCACAGGCAGGCCATGTCTTGGGGGGGGGGGGGGGGGGGGGTGAAGGTGCAGAAAGATCTTTTTGGATGGGGCTTCACACACTTTTTGTGCAGGCGCCCATGCTGCCTAGTTACGTTCCTGAATGTAGCTTTGGATTTTTGTTACGTGTTTTTATTGCACGCAAGGACCGATATTCTCAGAACTCCATCCAGCGTATGCCTAGCTTTAGATCACGAGTGACAATAACCAACAGCAATCAGAAAGTACCAGACTTGTGCATTAAAATGATGAAAAGTCGGAGGAAATCCAATCGACTCTCATAAATTACGGCATTTGGCACATCAGAGCCTTCCTTCTGCCACATTGGTAACAAACATGAAGCATTTGATTCAGGACGGATTCCACCGCCGGTGACTTATTCCTCGCATCTACGTGATAACGCCTTGTCTGTAAAACACAGGTACAGAGGATGCTTCAATCTCCCGCCGTCAGCCTGGAGGGATTGTACTCTGATGTCGTCAGGCTTCAACGCCTGTCGGCTACCTGTGGAAATAAATACTGCCTGTGGTGCGCTGCTGACAAGTAGACGGGGAAGATGTAAACAAATTCTATTCCTTTTCTCAGCATTCCGCTACAAGGTGAATTTTAAATCAAACTTGTACTGTAAGAAAAGTTTCCAACGAGACAGCAGACTAAATACAGAGGTGATCAGATTATCATTAGTGAAAGACCTGAGCAGAACTAACCAACGGATCAGAATATACAGACTCTCTTAAAGGGAACCTAAAGTGAGGCTTCCAAATGTATTTCCTGTTAAACAGTACCAGTTGCCCGGCTGTCCTGCTGAACAAGCATGTGGCTAATACAGTCCCACTTCAGTCAGAGCACCTGATCTGCATATGCTGGTTCAGGGTCTATGGCTAAACATATTATAGGCAGAGGATCAGCATGACAACCAGGCAATGTGCATTGTTTAAAAGGAAATCAATATGGCAGCCTCCATATCCCTCTTCCTTCAGGTTCAGACTTATACTGGGAGTAGATGAAAACAGCAGTTATAGGGCACAAACAAGAGACTTGAAAACGAAACAAAAATGATAATACATAAAAGATAATAAATAATAATACTACCCTCTGCTAAACGAATGGCATAACATAACCAACTGATCAGAATATACTGTCTCTCTTAAATAGGAACTTCAGCCTAAACAAACATACTGTCATTAAGTTACATTAGTTATGTTAATTAAAATAGATCGGTAATATAATCTCTTACCCACCATGTTTTAAAAGAACAGGCAAATGTTTGTGATTTCATGGGGGCAGCCATCTTTCTCATGGGGGCAGCCATCTTTGTGGTTGAAAGGAGGTGACAGGGAGCATGTTCCAACTGTCCTGTATGCTGATCATCCCTCCCAGTTGCTAGGCAATGTGAACAACATCATAGAAAATCCCATCATGCTTTGCACAGCATCAGGGAAAAAAGCCCGGGCAGTTTTCTTTGATGGGTGGAGCTTAGCTAAAAATGCAGCTAAAAATGAGGCTTTGGTAAGAAAAACAAAGTTCTGATGCTGTAAACTGTTACAGAAACACCAAGGGCTCGATTCACAAAACGGTGCTAACCCAGTTAGAGACTTTAGGCGTGATAACCATTGCACCACGCTGGTGAGAAGCCAGTTTAGGCGTGATAAGTTTAGGCGTGATAATTTTAGGCATGATAAGTTTAGGCATGATAAGTTTAGATAAGTTTAGATTGCGCTAAGTCCCGCACGCAAAGCAGCGCCATTAAACTCTATGCGAAGTGCACCAAACTTTGCTAGCGCAAAACTTTTGATCAGCTGTGCACTGCGGTGCTAACCCAGTTGGTGCTATAGTTATCACGCCTAAACTTATCACGCCTAAACTTATCATGCCTAAACTTATCACGCCTAAACTTATCACACCTAAACTTATCACGCCTAAACTTATCACACCTAAACTTATCACACCTAAACTTATCATGCCTAAAATGAGTTTAGGCATGATAAGGGGCTTTTCACCAGCGTGCTAACTGTTAGCACTGCTTTGTGAATCAGGCCCCAAGTCTTTTCAGTGCTGCTGAGTGGATTTTTAGTGGAGGTTCACTTTAAGGTGGCCACACGATACAATAAATTGATCCAATTTTATAAAACTATAATAACAGCAACAACAACACTTTTTTTTTAAAGCGCTTTTCTTTCATGGGAGCTTAAAGCGCATAAGCTTGTCTCAGATCAGTACATAGTGACGTGCACAGTGAAAAAGTTATGTAATCAAAAATGCCAGACTTAACAGGTGGTTTTTCAGTTTTGATTTAGAGCTGTCTTGATTGGGTGTGGCAAGGCATTCTAAGGGGTAGGGGGAGCATAACGGAAAGCCCTGGCTCCAAAGGTTTTTAGTTGAACTCTGATCCAAGTTATTGGATCCTTTTGATCTGAGGTTATGAGAGGTGTGATGAAGTTACAACAGATCCTTCAGATATCCATGCGTAGGTCATGTAAGGATTTGAATGTTAGCATTGCTGATTTTAAAAGGAGTCTTCATTTTATGGGTAGCCAGTGTAGTGAGCAAAGGATCGGTGTTATGTGGCAATGGGGGGTTAGCTTGTTAACAGCCTTGCGGCAGCATTCTGGGGCCTCTCTCGCCTCTGCCTCAGCCCGGCCCTGATTGCCAGTGTTGCTAATGTATGCCTATGGATGCATTCACACTGCAGCGTTTGCGATTGTGACTATCGCACTGTGGTTCTTGTTCTATTGAACTGCAATCACAAGCGCAAAATTTCGGTAAATGCGAGATTTGGGCCGCAAAATCACTTTCAAGCGCCCAGTGTGATCCAGCCCTCACTCTGGCGGGAAAATTGTATCGTGTGTCCCAGCCTTAGGGCGTGTTCACATTAGGGGCGATTTCGGTTTTTTTTTAGCGCTGGCGATTTTAAAAAATCACCTTAAAAGCACTAGTGCAATGTTAACTTATGTGAGTGTTGTCACATAAGCGATGAGCTTTCTATCCATCGCAAATGCGACTCCTGCACCGTTTGCAATTCGATAGAGAGGATAGGGAGATCGCTAAGCGCTGCACTTAGAAAATACATTTCCCGAGCGCTTTCAATGAATAAATACATTGTATTTATTTATTTCCGGGGCAAAGAGTTCACTTCCTGACTGACGACAGGAAGTGAAAAAAAAAAACATTGCTACACAAAAGCACTCGAAAAATGCTTTTCTAAGCGCAAATCGATCTGAAAGCTTTTAGAAAAGCGCTTTCAAAATCGCTAAATAAATCGGTCTGCGCTTGCAATAGCGCTGCTAGCATTTATAATGTGAACAATGCCTTAAAGTGTTTTATTTATTCATAGCTGATAACCCGGTGTTGCCCGGGTATGTATTTGGCTGCTCTTGGCTCTGCCCACTTTTTGTAACCAACGCACAAACACTCAATGACTAAGTTTGTGAGCTGTGGGGTCCTTGGTATCAATAATTTGTATTTTCCTATTGAAATGAAACAAATCTGATTCACTGTTTGTGGGCCGCCCCCTTTTCAGAATTTTGCATTAACAGTGTAAGAATGGTAACAATGTAAATATTCCTCTTGTAAATCAATCGGTGAATTTTGATTCGCAGTTGTAGGCTCCATCCACATTTCTGAATATTAATCCCAGTCACCCAGTGGCCAACTGTGTATAGTTTGAGAACTCTGCCATTAGCAGTGTAAGAATGGCTGCAATTTTCCCATGTAAACAATATAGTTGTTGGCACCGCCCACTTTTTCTAACCTTGACGTACAGTCACTCAATTACCAAATTTATGAGCTTCGGGGCCCTTGGTATCAATAATTTGTATATTCCCATTAAAATTAAACAAATCTGATTGGCTGTTTGTGGCTCAATCCCCCTTCTGAATTTGAACCCAAGTCAACCGGGGTCCAACTGTACCAGGTTTGAGACTTATGCCATTAACAGTGCAATAATGGAAGCAATTTAACCTCCCTGGTGGTACAATAAATCCACCAGGGGGCAGCGCAGCACTTTTAAAAACATTTTTTTTTAAAGCATGTAGCTAGCCTAGCGCTAGCTACATGCTTCCCCCCTCCCTTCCCTATCCCTCCCACCCCTCCGATCGACGCCGGTGCTTTTACCCTGCAGAAAATCCCGTTCTGAACATGATTCCCTGTATGGGCTTCCCCGTCGCCAGGCGACGATCGCGATGACGTCACCGACGACATGACGTCAGCGGGTGTTCCGATCCACCCCTCAGCGCTGCCTGGCACTGATTGGCCAGGCAGCGAAAGGGGTCAGGGGAGGCGGCGCGGCAGATAGCGGCGAATCAGCGGGTAGCGGCGGCGATCGTTATGCACACGCAGCTAGTAAAGTGCTAGCTGCGTGTAGCAAAAAAAAATAAAATAAAAAAAAAAATTATGTAAATCGGCCCAGCAGGGCCTGAGCGGCACCCTCACACACGGGGTTACCGCCAAGGAGGTTAAATATTCCCCTTGAAAATCAATAGGTGAATTTTGATTGGTGTTTGTAGGCTCCACCCACTTTTCTGAATATTAATCCCAGTCACCCAGTGACCAACTGTGCAAAGTTTGAGAACCCTGCCATTGAGGGCCCATTCACACTTACAATTGCAGAACGCCGGTGATTACCGCCGGTGTTTTGCGGGAGTGATTTTCCCCCGATTAGCGTAGAAAAATCACTGGACACTGCACCGGTTTTGGAGCGATCGCGATTAGTGTGCTTTGCACGCTAATCACGATCGCTAATCGCGGAACACTCGTCGCCGGCAAACCGCTGCATGCAGCGCGGTTGCGGTTATTGCTAACCGCAACCGCGGCAGTGAGAACACTGCCACTCGCTACATTGTGTAGCGGTTTTTGCTAAACCGCTAGTGGTTTGCCGTGAGTGGGAATCACGCGATTCCCGCTCAGGTGAGAACGGGCCCTAACAGTGTAAGAAT
This sequence comes from Hyperolius riggenbachi, assembly GCF_040937935.1. Taxonomy (NCBI): domain Eukaryota; kingdom Metazoa; phylum Chordata; class Amphibia; order Anura; family Hyperoliidae; genus Hyperolius; species Hyperolius riggenbachi. Next base: position 7,545,084 of record NC_090655.1, on the reverse strand, counting down.
GGCTGCAGTTTTCCCACTGAAATTTGTATTTGGCTGCACCCACTGTTTCTAACCTTGACACACAGTCACTCAATGACCAAGTTTGAGTTTTCGGGTTCCTGGCATCAAAATTGTGTGAATAGAAGCAGTCTATGCAATAACTTAAAGTGGATCCGAGATAAAAAAAACTAACTATAACAAGTAACTAGTCTATATATCTTATCTAAAGTTTAGATAGTTTACACAGCAAATCTAGCTGCAAACAGCTTTAATAGAATATGATTATTTCTTCCTGTGATACAATGACAGCAGCCATGTTGTTTGCAAACATTACACAGAGGCAGGCTTATCTGTATCTTGAGCCATCAGCCTAATCCCCCTCCTCCTCCTTCCTCCCCTCTGCCTCTGAAATCTCTGGCTAGTAATACCTCCCCCTCCTCCTTCCCAGACTGAGCTCCCATGAGCCCTTGCTACTGCCAAGGCTCTCTAAAAACCTGTGGGCGTGGCTTTTTTAGTTTATAGGGAATTAGAGTATTAAAACAATAACAAAACAGTATTTGGCTTGAAGAATGCCCTATAAACAATAGGAAAGGAACACAATTATGCAATGTGTAAAAGTTCACCTCGGATCCACTTTAATGACCAACTGTAGCAGGTTTGAGGCCTCTGCCATTACCAGTGTAAGAATGGCAGCAGTTTAAATATTCCCCTTGAAAATTAATAGGTGAATTTTGATTGGCTGTTGTAGGCTCCACCCACTTTTCTGAATATTAATCCCAGTCACCCAGTGACCAACTGTGCAAAGTTTGGGAACACTGCCATTAACAATGTAAGGGAAATCTGTTTTTAACTCCACCCAGTGTTTGTAACCTGGACCCCCAGTCACTCAATGACCAAGTTTATGAACTTTGGGGTCCTTGGCATCAATAAGTTGCATTTTTCCACTGAAATTCTCCTGGATGTTTGTAGCTCCATCCCTGTCCAGAATTTGAACCCCAGTCCCCCAATGGCAGACTGTACCAGGTTTGTGGTTTCTGCCATTAACAGTGTAAGAATGGTAGCAATGTAAATATTCCCCTTGAAAATCAATAGGTGAATTTTGATTAGCGGTTGTAGGCTCCACCCACTTTCCTGAATATTATTCCCATTCATTCGGTGACCAGCTGTCAAGTTTGAGAACTCTGCCATTAACAGTGTAAGAATAGCAGCATTTTATGTGTTTTTATGTAAAAAATGTAGTTGTTGGGGTGCCCACTATTTCTAACCTTGACATATGGTCACTCAATGACCAGGTTTATTAGCTTTGGGGTCCTTGGTATCAATAATCTGTATAGTCCCATAAAAATTAAACAAATCTGATTGGCTGTTTGTGGTTCCACCCCCTTTCCAGAATTTGAACCCCAGTCACCCAATGACCGACTGTACCAGGTTTTAAGCATCTGCTATTAACAGTGTAAAAATGGCAGCATTTTGCATATTCCCCTTGAAAATCAACAGGCGAATTTTGATTGGCTGTTGAAGGTTCCACCCACTTTCCAGAATATTAATCCCAGTCACCCAGTGACCAACTGGGCAAAGTTTGAGAACCCAGCCAATAACAGTGTAAGAATGGCTGCAGTTTATATTTTTCCAGTGAAATTTGTCTCTGGCTCCACCCACTTTTTGTAACCTGGACACACAGTCACTCAATGACCAAGTTTGTGAGCTTTCAGGTTCCTGGCATCAAAAATGTGTGAATGGAAGCAGTTTATCCAGCAAGGAAATCTGATTGGCTGTTTTTAGCTCCGCCCTTTTAGTGGTTTTAAACCACAGTCAATCAATGACCGACTGTAGCAAGTTTGAAGCCTCTGCCATTAACCTCTTCACCACTGAGGGGTTTTACCCCCTGAGCACCAGAGCAATTTTCACCTTTCAGCGCTCCTTCCATTCATTCGTCTATAACTTTATTATTACTTATCGCAATGAAATGAACTATATCTTGTTTTTTTCGCCACCAATTAGGCTTTCTTTAGGTGGGACATTATGCCAAGAATTATTTTTTTCTAAATGTGTTTTAATGGGAAAATAGGAAAAATGTGGGGAAAAAAATAATTATTTTTCAGTTTTCGGCCATTATAGTTTTTAAATAATGCATGCTACTGTAATTAAAACCCATGAAACGTATTTGCCCTTTTGTCCCGGTTATAAAACCATTTAAATTATGTCCCTATCACAATGTTTGGCGCCAATATTTTATTTGGAAATAAAGGTGCATTTTTTTCAGTTTTGCGTCCATCCCTAATTACAAGCCCATAGTTTATAAAGTAACAGTGTTATACCCTCTTGACAAAAATATTTAAAAAGTTCAGTCCCTAAGGTAACTATTTATGTATTTTTTTTAATTGTAAATTTTTTAATTTTTTTTAATTACAAAAAAAAAAAAAAATGGGGAGTGTGGGAGGTAATGAGTTAATTTTATGTGTAAAAGTCATTTATTTGTATGTGAAAAATGTGTAGGGTGTAGTTTACTATTTGGCCACAAGATGGCCACAGTAACTTTTTGTTTTAATGCGACCTCCAAGCTTCCTTCCGGAAGCTTGGAGGAAGAATAAGGAGGCTGGACACGTGAGTTTTTTCTCACAATGATCGCGCTGCCCATAGGAGAGCAGCTGATCATTGCGGGGCTTAGATCAACGAACGGGAATGGATTTTCCCGTTCATTGATCTCTGGGCGAGCGGGCGGCGGCGTGTTTACTAGCGGCGGGCGGCGTGTTTACGAGCGGGAGCGCGGGCAGCGTCGGGAACGCGGAAAGTACGTGTTTCTCCGTCCCTGGTTTTTAAAGGATGGAAAAAGGGGCGGAGAAATACGTACGCGCGGGGGTAAAGTGGTTAACAGTGTAAGAATGGCAGCAGTTTCAATATTCCTCTTGAAAATCAATAGGTGAATTTTGATTGGCTGTTGTAAGCTCCACCCACTTCCCTGAATCTCAATCTCATTCACCCAGTGACCAAGTGTGGCAAGTTTGAGAACCCTGTGATTAACAGTGTAAGAATGGTTGCAGTTTATATTTTCTCATTTAAAGAGGAACTGTAACGACAAAACGGCCCCTGGGGGGTACTCACCTCGGGTGGGGGAAGCCTCAGGATCCTAATGAGGCTTCCCACGCCGTCCTCTGTCCCACGGGGGTCTCGCTGTAGCCCTCCGTACAGCCGTGACGCAATATTTACCTTCCTGGATCCTGCGCAGGCGCTCTGATGGCTGTCGGCGCCGAAGTAGGCGGAAATACCCGATCGCCGTCGGGTCTGCTCTACTGCGCAGGCGCAAGTTTCCGGCGCCTGCGCAGTAGAGTGGACCCGACGGAGATCGGGTATTTCCGTCTATTTCTGTGCCGAAAGTCGCCACAGCGCCCCCGCTGGAGCCAGCAAAGGTAAATATTGAACTGACAGTCGGCACAGTCGCCGGCTGTTCGGAGGGCTGCGGCGAGACCCCCGTGGGACAGAGGACGGCGTCGGCGTGGGAAGCCTCATTAGGATCCGGAGGCTTCCCCCACCCGAGGTGAGTAACCCCCAGGGGAGGTTTTTGTTGTTACAGAGTCTCTTTAAAATAAATGGCTGAAATTTGATTGACTGTTTTATGCTCAGCCCACTTTTCCTGTATTTGTAACCTCGGTCACCAAGTGACCAACTGTGCCAAGTGTGGGGACTCTGGCTTGATTACTGTGAGAATGGCAGCCTTTTACATTTTTTCCATTGACATGAATGGGTGAAATCTGATTGGCTGTTTGTAGCTCCGCCCACATGTGCAGGGGGGGGGGGGGACGCGAGACCCCCAGAACATATGATCCCAGGTAGTAAGGGATCTGTATACCAAGTTTCATTCAAATCGTTCAAGCTGTTTTCGAGTGATATACGCACGCACGCACACACGCACGCACACACGCACGCACACACACTGTACACACACACACACTGTACACACACACACTGTACACACACACACACACACACACACACACACACACACACCACACCACACCACACACACACCACACCACACCACACACACACACACACACACACTGTACACACACACTGTACACACACACACACTGTACACACACACTGTACACACACACTGTACACACACACACACACTTTTAGATAGATAGATAGATAGATAGATAGATAGATAGATAGATAGATAGATAGATAGATAGATAGATAGATTTGTGATCAAATGAACTTTTTTTTTTTTTATTAAAAAAACAAAAAACACCAGGAGTGCTGTATTTTTCTGATTAATGTTTATGAATATTGGGTGGTATTGGGTAGATTGTCAATTTCTTGATGTGTAGACCCAAGCAATTTTTTCTCATTCATTTTCTTTTCATAATTGGGGACACAATCGACACAGGTTTGCAGAGCAGATTCATCCCCCACCCCAGGCAACCTAGGCAGGTGCTTGGGGCCTAGTGGGTGTCAAGTGGCCCACCTACCACCTTCTCTGACCTCTCTCCTCTTCAGCTTACCAAAATGACCACAAGGGGTGCCAAATTTACTACCTTGCCTAGGGTAGTACCTTGGCTTGCCCTATTACATGCCTGGCTCTTGATGCACGTCATGCAACTGGGAGCCAGAGAGGACAGCATAGAGAGGAAACGCAACACAAGTAAGTATATGTCAGGCCTGTAGGAATACCCACCCAAGAATCAGCTCCAATGCCCCAATCTACCTCCACATGCTTCTCCCTGAGTGCCGCGTCCCTGCTTGAACGGGAGGTGAGGAGACAACATCTCCCCGACTTTGGTTACACCCAGGCCTTTAGTGTGCAAGGTATTGGAGCTGAATGCAGGGTGAGCAAATAAACTTCCAGGCCAAACAAGGATTCAGTTAGCAAAGTCCAGTAACAGTCCAGGGTCATACACGGGTGATCAGATATATTACAGTACAGGAGGGCTAGGCAAAGAGAGGTCAAAAACGTATCCGAGGTCAAACCAGGCAGCAAACAGTCATAACGATAATCCAGGCAAGAGGTCGGTTCAGGCGGCAGGCAAGGAAGGTCCGATAACAGGCAGAGGTCAAAATCCAGGTAATCCAATACAAGACAGCGCATTACACAGCAACCAGCAAGCTAGAGCTATCACAGGCAACATGCAAGTGTCACAGCAAGGTTTAAATACTGACAGCTTCCAATCAGTGGCCGGCCACATGCACACCACAGCCAATCACACGCAGGCATTAATCTTGATTAAGTATCAGCTGAGAGAGAGATCAGCTGACACGGGTGGTAATACATGTCAGCTGAGTAACCAATAGTAACCAGTAAAACAGCCTGCCTGTGTGTCAGCTATAGCATAGTGGTTAAGGGTATCGCCTCCAATGCCAAAGACCAGGGTTCAATCCCAGCCAGGGACAACATCCATATATTACTATTTATTACATAAACCCCTGCCTAAGTGTCAGCTGACTCTACCTCTATCGCTGCCTAAGACCATACTGCGGCCGAGAGGAGCGATCCCCTACAGTATAATTATCCAGCGCTTCCTGCTGAAATCTGTCTAAAGCAACGATTGGGCATGCTGTAAAATCTTGGCCGGAAAGGCTCGATCGGGTGCCTGGCGGTATTAGCATGGATTTCCTGACCGATGGACTCCTGGCCAGTCTTCCCGCAAATGTATGTGTTTCCAAATTCCATTTACCCACTGCTCTGTGTTTATTATACAGCCTGCAACCTGACCCTGCATTGCAAACATTCCAATATAATCATAAATGTTTCTGCTGTAATAAATCTCATCTCAGTCAGCCTGGCTGTATTTGGTACATTACCAAGGAGAGGAAAGGTTGTTATCTCCCCTCCCACATTCCTGCTCCTCACTGATTGGCTGACGGCAGTTCAGTGTGACAAAAAGCTGAAAAGGGAGAAGCTACTGAAATATGATCGATGTGTGCTCACACGTGTTTACAAAGCAAGCTAGATAGGACAGTGCAGTTTCTAGGAGGAAAAAAGAGTAAGGGAGGAAATGACATCAGGATTGGCTTCAGTCAGAGGCAGTAAAGATTGAAAATGCCTGAAACAGTTTTCTCTTTACTTACTATATAAGATTGACTGAAATCTAAACGTGAACAGTACAATGCATATGTTATGAAAGTTGAACAAGTATTAATCTACTTATATACATGTTTTTTTTTATCCTGGTACAGTATGGCTGACCTTGCTGCTTTAATAAGTCTGCGGCCGCTCGACCTCACAAGCTTGACGCAACGCTGGGGGGGTAAAGACCTTATTTACAGGAAGTCTCTTTCAGATTTTTGTAGAACCCATCAAAGATGGTCACCTGGAAAATGGCTGTGACAATTCCCCCCCTTATGTAAGGAGCGGAGGCAGAAGTGTGAATATTTATGCCTGTTTGATTGTTATATGTAACCTGACAGCTGAAGCACAGTTTTCCCAACTGCACGAGAAGAAGTCTAAAAATAAGTATTGTATATTTTTCCGCTTTTCTTGCTTTCACAATGTACAGTTATGATGAAGCCTACAGGTACATCTCTAGGAATATTTACAGCCTGCCTCTCCACCATATGCCACATCCACATCCATCCTGGTTATTACAGTATAAAACGGATTGACATTTGCTTTACATGCTAACATTTCAGTCTCATTCCAGGGTGCCTGACGCAGAGCTGGAGTCGGATGACGAAAGCTGCCCATCTTATGGCAAATTAATCTCACAGTGACAGCATTTAAAGAGAAACCATAAACAAGAATTGAACTTCATCCCAATCAGTAGCTGATACCCCCTTTCCCAAGAGAAATCTATTCCTTTTCTTAAACTGATCATCAGGGGGCGCTGTATGGCTGATATTGTGGTGAAACTCCTCCCACAGTGTGATGTCAGGACCATGGTTCTGACATCATACTGTGGGAGCCTTGCTGCATTGTGGGAAATAACAGCTGCTTCCAACTGCCAAAAAAGCAAGCAGCATCTCCTTCCACTGACATCACCTGCCAGCAGTAAAAATGTCACCATGTGATAAATGTCAGAATGTAAATCAGGGATTTAAAAGATTTTACAATCAGCAAACACTGACTAAATCATTTATACATAATTATTGTAAAAATTAAGCACATTTTTTTATTACATTATTTTCACTGGAGTTTCTCTTGGAGGTTAGGTGCACACATAACATAACTTGAAAGGTTGCATTTTATGTCATCAGCTGTTTTTTTTTTCTGTATGCGGTTTTACTGCCTTTTTGGTGCATTTGCGTTAGCGGTTCTTTCCCGCAGATGGGTTTTTCAAGCGTTTTGCGTACACTTCAATGCGTTTGCGTTTCGCATTTACAAAACGCATATGCATTTTGTATGCGTTTTTAAATTCCGTTTTATGCAAATAACTAGGAAGACAACAGGAAGCGGAAATACATCACACAAAAAAAAAAAAAAAAAACCCACGCATATAAAAAAGCATGTAAAATGCATACCATTGCGTTTCCTTTGACTTTCTTATGTGCATTTTTGATGTGTTTTTGTATAATGCGCAACAAAACCAGCGTTTTTAAAAATGCACGCATACAAAATGCATAGGAGTCTTTTTCAATAGACTTCCATTAGTAGCAAAAACACAGCATTTTCCGCAACGCTAGCATTTCTGCTAAGTGTGCATCTAGCCTAAGGGAATTGACCAGGATGCCATATTGCGCACTCACTATAGGAAAGAGGTGTAATTCATTGTGTAATTCATTATGTGTAGATTTTAGCTGCATTGGATTGATTTATTAGAAAAGGGGAGTCAGTGCTTTGGAAAAAATGTAACAGGCTGCCATTCTCACAGTAATCAAGCCAGAGTCCCCACACTTGGCACAGTTGGTCACTTTGTGACCGAGGTTACGAATCCAGGAAAAGTGGGCGGAGCATAAAACAGCCAATCAAATTTCAGCCGTTCATTTTAACTGGGAAAATGTAAACTGCAGCCATTCTTAGACTGTTAATCGCAGGGTTCTCAAACTTGCCACAGTTGGTCACCGAGTGAATGCAATTAGGATTCAAGAAAATGGGTGGAGCCTACAACAGCCAATCAAAATTCGCCTATTGATTTTCAAGGGGAATATTTAAACGGCTGCTATTCTTACACTGTTAATGGCAGAGGCTTCAGACTTGCTACAGTCGTCATTGGGTGACTGGGGTCCAAATTCACTAAAGGGGTGGGGCCACATACAGCCAATCAGATTTCCTTGGTGGATAAACTGCTTCCATTCACACATTTTTGATGCCAGGAACCTCAAACCTCACAAACTTGGTCATTGAGTGACTGTGTGTCAAGGTTACAAAAAGTGGGCGGGGCCAAAAACAACTTTTACTGGGAAAGTATAAACTTCAGCCATTCTTAAATCGTTAATGGCATGGTTCTCAAACTTTCCACAGTTGGTCACTGGGTGACTGAGATTAAGATTTTGGAAGGTGAGTAGAGCCTACAACAGCCAATAAAAATGCACCTTTTGATTTTCAAAGGGAATATTTAAAGAGACTCTGTAACAAATTTTTCAGCCTTAGTTCTTCTATCCTATAAGTTCATATGCCTGTTCTAATGTGCTCAGGCTTACTGCAGCCTTTCCTAATTGCACTGTCTCTGTAATAAATCTTATCACCTTTCCTCTTTCGTGTCTGTCGGGCTAAGGCTTGAGTGTGTGGTATGTGCAGGGCTGCTTGTGATTGGTTAGAAGCGATACACACCCTCTGCAGGCCCCCTGCACACTCTGTATGACTCACACACTCTGTTTATGTGAGCCTATCACAAGCTGGTTAGTTTGTTTGTAAACACTGCCTAAAACTGTTAATTACAAGCCAGGATTGCAGCAGAGAGTGGCAGAAACAGCACAGAGGGGCACAGGAGAACATAAGGAATAGAATGGTATGCTTTTTAGTGTAAGAATATTAGAGTACAGATTCTCTTTTAAGCTGCTACCATTCTCTTATACTGTTCAAAGCAGATGCCTCAAACCTGGTACAGTTGCTTATTGGGTGACTAGGGCCCAAATTCAGAAAGGGGGCGGAGCCACAAACAGCCAATAAGATTTGTTTATTTTTTTAAATGGGAATATACAAAGTATTGATACCAAGGACCCCAAAGCTGATAAACTTGATAATTGAGTGACTGTATGTCAAGGTTAGAAAAAGTGGGCGGTGCCAACAACTACATTTTTAACATGGCAGGGTTCCCAAACTTTACACAATTGGCCACTGGGTGACTGGGATGAATATTCAGAAATGTGGGTGGAGCCTACAACAGCCAATCAAAATTCACCTATTGATTTTCAAGGGGAATATTTACATTGCTACCATTCTTACACTGTTAATGGCAGAGGTCCCAAACCTGATACAGTCAGTCATTGGGTGACTGGGGTCAAAATTCAGTAAAGGGGTGGAGTCACAAACAGCCAATCAGATTTGTTAGATTGATTTCAGCCATTCTGTTATTGGCAGGGTTCTCAAACGTCAAACAGTTGGACACTGGGTGACTGGGACTACTATTTAGGAAAGTGGGTGGAGCCTAAAGCAGCCAATCAAAATTCACATTTTGATTTTCAAGGGGAATATTGAAACTGTAGCCATTCTTACACTGTTAATGGCAGAGGCCTCAAACCTGCTACAGTCGGTCGTTAAGTGTCTTGGGTTCAAATTCAGTAACGGGGTGGAGCCAAAAACAGCCAATCAGATTTCTTTGCTGGATAAACTGCTTCCATTACCACAATTTTGATGCCAGGAACCCAAAAGCTCACAAACTTGGTCATTGAGTAGTGACTGTGTGTCCAGGTTACAAAAAGTGGGTGGAGTTAAAAACAGATTTTTCTGGGGAATTGTAAACTGCAGCTTTTCTTCACTGTTAATGGCAGGGTTCTCAAACTTAGCATAGCTGGTTACTGGGTGACTGGGATTAATGTTCAGATAAGTGGGTGGAGCCTAAAATGCCATCAAAATGCCAATCAAAAATAACGTCGCTTTTCAAAGAGAATATTAAAATTGCTACCATTCTTGCACTGTTAATGGCACAAGCCTCTAACCTGGTACAGTTGGTCATTGGGTGACTGGGGTTCAAATTCAGAAAAGGGGGCAGAGCCACAAACAGCCAATCAGATTTGTTTCATTTCATGAGAAAGTACAAATTATTGACGCCAAGGACCCCAAAGCTCACAAACTTGGTCATTGAGTGACTGTGTGTCCAGGTTACAAAAAGTGGGCGGAGCCAAAAACAAATTTCACTGGGAAAGTGTAAACTGCAGCCCTTCTTACACTGTTTATGGCAGGGTTCCCAAACTTTGCCCAGATGGTCACTGTGTGACTGAGATAAATATTCAGGGAAGTGGGTGGAGCCAATTAAAAATTCACTTGTTGATTTTCAAGTGGAATATTTAAATTGCTGCCATTTTTACGCTGTTAATAGCAGATGCCTCAAACCTGCTACAGTTGGTCATTGGGTGACTGGGGTTCAAATGCTGGAGAGGGGGTGAAGCCACAAACAGCCAATCTGATTTGTTTAATTTCTATTGGAATATACAAATTATTGATGCCAAGGACCCCAAAGCTCACAAACTTGGTCATTGAGTGTTTGTGCGTTAGGGTTAGAAAGTGGGCGGAGCCAACACCAGTCAAATACATACACAGGCAACGCCGGGTCATCAGTGGGTGGTAACAAATACAAATTTCACTGGGAAAATGTAAGCTGCAGCCATTCTTACACTGTTCACGGCAGGGTTTTTAAACTTTGCACAGTTGGTCACTGGGTGACTGGGATTAATATTCAGAAAAGTGGGTGGAGCCTACAAAAGTGAATCAAACTTCACCTATTGCTTTTCAAGGGGAATATGTAATTGCTACCATTCTTGCACTGTTAATGGCACAGGCCTCAAACCTGGTACAGTTTGTTATTGGGTGACTGGGGCTCAAATTCAGAAAAGGGTGTGGAGCCACAAACAGCGAATCAGATTTTTTTCATTTCAATGCAAATTATTGATGCCAAAGACCGCAAAGCTCACAAACTTGGTCAGTGAGTAATTATGTGTTAGGGTTAGAAAAAGTATGTAGAGCCAACACCAGCCAAATACATTCCCGGGCAACACCGGGCAATCAGCTAGATCATAATAATAATATGGTAGGACATTAGACTATGACTATGGTAGGAGTAGATTGTACTCTGTAAAGTGCTGTAGAAGATGTCAGTGCTATATAAATACATAACAATAATATGGAAGGACAATAGACTATGATCATGGTATGGTAGTATTAGATTGTGAGCTCCTCTGAGGACAGTCAGTGACATGACTATGTACTCTGTAATGTGCTGCAGAAGATGTCAGTGCTGTATAAATACATAATAATAATATGGAAGGACAATAGACTATGACTATGGTAGGATTAAATTGTGAGCTCCTCTGAGGACAGTCAGTGACATGACTATGTACTCTGTAATGCGCTGCAGGAGATATCAGTGCTATATAAATACATAATAACAATATGGTAGGACATTAGACTATGACTATGGTAGGGTTAGAGTGTGAGCTTCTCTGAGGACAGTCAGTGACATGACTATGTACTCTGTAATGTGCTGCAGGAGATGTCAGTGCTATATAAATACATAATAATAATATGGTAGGACATTAGACTATGACTAGGGTAGGATTAGATTGTGAGCTCCTCTGAGGACAGTCAGTGACATGACTATGTACTCTGTAATGCGCTGCAGGAGATATCAGTGCTAGATAAATACATAATAATAATATGGAAGGACAATAGACTAGGACTATGGTAGGTTTAGATTGTGAGTTCCTCTGAGGACAGTCAGTGACATGACTATGTACTCTGTAATGTGCTGCAGAAGATGTCAGTGCTATATAAATACATAATAATAATATGGTAGGACATTAAACTATGACTATGGTAGGATTAGAGTGTGAGCTCCTCTAAAGACAGTCAGTGACATGACTATGTACTCTGTACAGTGCTGCAGGAGATGTCAGTGCTATATAAATACATAATAATAATATGGTAGGACATTACACTATGACTATGGTAGGATTAGAGTGTGAGCTCCTTTGAGGACAGTCAGTGACATGACTATGTACTCTGTAATGTGCTGCAGAAGATGTCAGTGCTATATAAATACATAATAATAATATGGTAGGACATTAGACTATGACTATGGTAGGATTAGATTGTGAGCCCCTCTGAGGACAGTCAGTGACATGACTATGTACTCTGTAATGTGCTGCAGAAGATGTCAGTGCTATATAAATACATAATAATAATATGGTAGGACATTAGACCATGACTATGGTAGGATTAGAGTGTGAGCTCCTCTGAGGACAGCCAGTGACATGACTATGTACTCTGTAATGTGCTGCAGGAGATGTCAGTGCTATATAAATACATAATAATAATAATATGGTAGGACATTAGACTATGACTATGGTAGGATTAGAGTGTGAGCTCCTCTGAGGACAGTCAGTGACATGACTATGTACTCTGTAATGTGCTGCAGGAGATGTCAGTGCTATATAAGTACATAATAATAATATGGTAGGACATTAGACTATGACTATGGTAGGATTAGATTGTGAGCTCCTCTGAGGAGAGTCAGTGACATAACTATGTACTCTGTAAAGTGCTGCAGAAGATGTCAGTGCTATATAAATACATAATAATATGGTAGGACATTAGATTATGACTATGGTAGGATTAGAGTGTGAGCTCCTCTGAGGACAGTCAGTGACATGACTATGTACTCTGTAATGTGCTGCAGGAGATGTCAGTGCTATATAAATACATAATAATAATATGGTAGGACATTAGACTATGACTATGGTAGGGATTAGATTGTGAGCTCCTCTGAGGGCAGTCAGTGACATGACTATGTACTCTGTAATGTGCTGCAGAAGATGTCAGTGCTATATAAATACATAATAATAATATGGTAGGACATTACACTATGCAGGGCCGGGCCGAGGCATAGGCTGGAGAGGCTCCAGCCTCAGGGCGCAGTGTAGGAGGGGGCGCACAATTCATTCAGCTGTCATTCCTAATTGTGTATGAAGCAGAAAGAAATAAGAAAAGGGGATACATATCAGTGACTGCAAGCCAGATAACTAGATCTTAAGGTGTTGGGGAGGTTGTGGGCCCTGTGGCCCTCTTAGTCTAATAGCAATCAGTGTGTGACAGCTGGGGTGGGAGGGATGTAGGGGCGCACTTTGGTGTCTCAGCCTTGGGTGCTGGAGAACCTTGTCCCGGCTCTGACACTATGACTATGATGTGAGCTCCTCTGAAGACAGTCAGTGACATGACTATGTACTCTGTAAACATACTTAGTTGTCAGTTTCTCAGGACAGGGAAGTTTTAGTTTTGCAGTGTAGGGAACAGAAGCTGTCTTTCCCCTGGACTGCCATGTACAGCGCTCTGTAGACAGCTCTGCGCTGGAGACTGTAGTGCCTGTGGCTGGCCAGACCACTCCCCGAGCCTTGCTATTGGAAGCCCGGGCGCCTCTCATTTGCATGTGGGCGCGGTGATTGGCTGCTGCGTTACACAAGTCTTTACATAAGCCTGGCAGCTCGGCTAGAGTTGTGTAACGCGACGGAGAGGAGAGCGGCTGCCAGTCCGGAGTGTGAGAATCTGAGAGCTGCGCGTTCCGCGAGGATTCCGCCACAATCTCACCTACAGAGCCAGGACTGCAAGCAGGAGAGCCAGGACTGCAACCAGGTGCACCAGGATTATTACCAGGAGCACCACAACTGCAACCAGGAGAGCCAGAACTCGAACCAGGTGCACCAGAATTATTACCAGGTGCGCCAGAACTGCAACCAGGTGCGCCCAAATTCCACTAGGTGTGACAGAACTGCAACCAGGTGTGCCAGAATTCTTACCAGGAGCACCAGAATTCCAACTAGGTGTGCCAGAATTCTAGACCAGGAGCACCAACATTCCACCAAAATTCCACCAGGTGCGGGAGAATCCCACCAGGATTCCATGAGGTGTGCCTGAATGTCACAAGTTTTGCCAGAATTCCATCAAGTGTTCTAGAATTCCTACCAGGTGTGCCAGAATTTTACCAGGTGTGCCAGAATTCCAGCAAGTTTTCTAGAATTCCATCAGAAGTTGGAGGATTCCCCCAGGTGTTCCTGAGGATTGTGTGGAGTCACTTTGCCATGCCTGTAAGTAGAGACGCCCCTGCATTTAGATTCTCTGTACCCCCCGGGGGGAGGGGGGGAGACACCTCTTATCTCTGGATCCTCTGTACCCCATGGGAAGAAGGGGGGGTTAAGGAGAGGGTATTAGGAAGAGCCGCTCCTATGACAGCAGTTATTAGAGGTGCAGGAGGTAGAAGATGATCTGTGATATTGGAAGATCTCTGGCTGCTGCTGATGTTTCTCCAGCCATTGTGACATTCCTTCTCCTCTCACTTTATATACTGCCTGCTTCCCTCAGTACAGAGCTGAGGGTTCTGCCATCTCCATGCCATGCCAGTACAGAACTGAGGGTTCTGCCGAGACGCTGGCATCTCCATGCCAGTACAGTCAGTGCATGTTCTGCCTAGGCGCTGGCATCTCTGTGTCATGCCAGTACAGAGCTGTGGGTTCTGCCTAGGCACTGCCATCTCCATGCCATACCCAAGCCAGTACAAAGCTGAGGGTTCTGCCGAGACGCTGGCATCTCCATGCCAAGCCAGTACAGAGCTGAGGGTTCTGCCGAGATGCTGGCATCTCCATGCCAAGCCAGTACAGAGCTGAGGGTTCTGCCGAGACGCTGGCATCTCCATGCCAAGCCAGTACAGAGCTGAGGGTTCTGCCGAGACGCTGGCATCTCCATGCCATACCCAAGCCAGTACAAAGCTGAGGGTTCTGCCGAGACGCTGCCATCTCCATGCCATACCCATGCCAGTACAAAGCTGCGGGTTCTGCTGAGACGCTGGCATCTCCATGCCAAGCCAGTACAGAGCTGAGGGTTCTGCCAAGGCACCTGCATGTTCTGCCTAGGCGCTGTCATCTCTGTGTCGTGCCAGTATAGAGCTGACGGTCCTGCCTAGGCACTGCCATCTCCATGCCAAGCCAGTACAGAGCTGAGTGTTCTGCCGAGACGCTGGCATGTTCTGCCTAGGCACTTCCATCTCCATGCCATACCCAAGCTAGTACAGAGCTGAGAGTTCTGCCGAGACGCTGGCATCTCCATGCCATGGCAGTACAGAGCTGTGGGCTCTGCCTAGGCACTGCCATCTCCATGCCATGGCAGTACAGAGCTGTGGGCTCTGCCTAGGCACTGCCATCTCCATGCCAAGCCAGTACAGAGCTGAGTGTTCTGCCGAGACGCTGGCATGTTCTGCCTAGGCACTTCCATCTCCATGCCATACCCAAGCTAGTACAGAGCTGAGAGTTCTGCCGAGACGCTGCCATCTCCATGCCATGCCAGTACAGAGCTGTGGGCTCTGCCTAGGCACTGCCATCTCCATGCCGTACCCATGCCAGTACAAAGCTAAGGGTTCTGCCGAGACGCTGCCATCTCCATGTAATGATTGATGAGTGACTTTGAGATGAGATGGCAAGTGAGAATTTATTTATGTTCTGTAGATTCTATATACTGTATAGTGCCAGCCTATAATATACTCTACAATGCCAGTTTGTACTGTATTCTATAATGCCATCCTATGCAATATTCTATTGTGATAGGTTCTGCTATCTTCTGTTGTGTCAGCCTATGTTATCTTCTATCTGCCAGCCTATGCTATCTGCTATAATTCCAGCCTGTTATTTATTCTACAGTGCCAGTCTATGTAATGCCAGTCTACTCTATAGTGCCAGCCCATGCTATACCCTATAGTGCCAGCCTATGCTATACTCTATAGTGCCCGCCTATGCTATACCCTATAGTGCCAGCCCATGCTATACCCTATAGTGCCCGCCTATGCTATACCCTATAGTGCCAGCCCATGCTATACTCTATAGTGCCAGCCTATGCTATACCCTATAGTGCCAGCCCATGCTATACTCTATAGTGCCAGCCTTTGCTATACCCTATAGTGCCAGCCTATGCTATACCCTATAGTGCCAGCCCATGCTATACTCTATAGTGCCAGCCTATGCTATACCCTATAGTGCCAGCCTATGCTATACTCTATAGTGCCAGCCTATGCAATACTCTATAGTGCCAGCCTATGCAATACTCTATAGTGCCAGCCTATGCTATACCCTATAGTGCCCGCCTATGCTATACCCTATAGTGCCAGCCTATGCTATACCCTATAGTGCCAGCCTATGCTATACTCTATAGTGCCAGCCTATGCTATACTCTATAGTGCCACCCTATGTTATACCCTATAGTGCCAGCCCATGCTATACTCTATAGTGCCATCCTATGCTATACTCTATAGTGCCAGCCTATGCTATACCCTATAGTGCCAGCCTATGCTATACCCTATAGTGCCAGCCCATGCTATACTCTATAGTGCCATCCTATGCTATACTCTATAGTGCCCGCCTATGCTATACCCTATAGTGCCAGCCCATGCTATACTCTATAGTGCCAGCCCATGCTATACTCTATAGTGCCATCCTATGCTATACTCTATAGTGCCAGCCTATGCTATACCCTATAGTGCCAGCCTATGCTATACTCTATAGTGCCAGCCTATGCTATACCCTATAGTGCCAGCCTATGCTATACTCTATAGTGCCAGCCTATGCTATACCCTATAGTGCCAGCCTATGCTATACTCTATAGTGCCAGCCTATGCTATACCCTATAGTGCCAGCCTATGCTATACTCTATAGTGCCAGCCTATGCTATACTCTATAGTGCCAGCCTATGCTATACTCTATAGTGCCAGCCTATGCTATACTCTATAGTGCCAGCCTATGCTATACTCTATAGTGCCAGCCTATGCAATACTCTATAGTGCCAGCCTATGCAATACTCTATAGTGCCAGCCTATGCAATACTCTATAGTGCCAGCCTATGCTATACCCTATAGTGCCCGCCTATGCTATACCCTATAGTGCCAGCCTATGCTATACCCTATAGTGCCAGCCTATGCTATACCCTATAGTGCCAGCCTATGCTATACTCTATAGTGCCAGCCTATGCTATACCCTATAGTGCCAGCCTATGCTATACTCTATAGTGCCAGCCTATGCTATACCCTATAGTGCCAGCCTATGCTATACTCTATAGTGCCAGCCTATGCTATACTCTATAGTGCCAGCCTATGCTATACCCTATAGTGCCAGCCCATGCTATACTCTATAGTGCCAGCCTATGCAATACTCTATAGTGCCAGCCTATGCAATACTCTATAGTGCCAGCCTATGCTATACTCTATAGTGCCCGCCTATGCTATACTCTATAGTGCCATCCTATGCTATACTCTATAGTGCCATCCTATGCTATACTCTATAGTGCCAGCCTGTGTTGTATTCTATATTTCCTGAGAATTGGGCAGATTCTCCTGGCCTCTAAGCTGATCACCTCCTCTCATGCTCCCATCCAGGACTTTACACAAGCATCACCCCTTATCTGGAACTCTCTTCCACAGCCTGTACGTCATGCTCCAAACCTGGACATCTTCAAACGCACTCTTAAAACACACCTTTTCAGACAAGCTTAAAACATTCTATAGCCCTTATTTACTTCTCTGTCACAATGTAATCAGAGGCAAAGGGTCACTGCCTCATCCCACCTGATTGTGAGCTCTTCTGTCTCACCTGTGAGGACTTGTCATCCCCCTTGATTGTGAGCTCTTCAGTCACTCCTGTGTGAGGACCTGTCGTCCCCCCTGATTGTGAGCTCTTCTGGCTCTCCTGTGAGGACCTGTTGTCCCTCCTGATTGTGAGCTCTTCTGTCTCACCTGTGAGGACTTGTAATCCCCCCTGATTGTGAGCTCTTCAGTCACTCCTGTGTGAGGACCTGTCGTCCCCCCTGATTGTGAGCTCTTCTGACTCTCCTGTGAGGACCTGTTGTCCCTCCTGATTGTAAGCTCTTCTGACTCTCCTGTGAGGACCTGTCACCTCGCCTGATAGTAATGAGAATCTCGCGGACTGCGCGCTGAGCGTCTAGACTTATCTCCCTGGCCTCAGTTTATTAGGAGATGCTGACAAGATCTGAGCTCTGACTCCATTAGGCAGCAGAGATTTGTCTTCACGTTATCCTCGTGTAAAGAATGTTAATATTTAATCGTCCGGCGATTGGCAGAGCTGGCTGTTGCTAATTGCAGGTGGAGTGGCTGCAGTGAATGGCCCCCTCTCTGCGTGTCACCTCTGGGCTCGCGATAACGAGTTATAATGGGACTGGCTGCGGACTGCGCTGTGTCTCCTATTGTCTCTAAGCTTACCTCGGATCCGTCTTTCACGCCAGCCGCCATGCAGCGCAATCTCTAAGGCCTCGTTCACACTTATGATCGCAAATCGATTATCGCTTGAGTTTTACCGCAGTTTTTTAACGTGATAATTGAATATTTTTTACTGGACATTTTTTTGCGATTTTTGAGCAATCGCGATTCACAGTTGAAATCCATTGCAATCCCGATCGCTCTAAAATCACATGCAGCGCATTTGCGTTTAGCGACAACAATTGTGGCAGTGAGATCACTGCCATATACTTTACATTGCACAAGCACTTTAAAAAGTGCTAGCGATTGCCGGCGATTGGCGGTAAACAGCTGCTAATCGTCCAAGTGTGATGGGCCCTATTTAGGCGTTATTTGACATGGAAACGGCTATCTAGACAGTTCATTGCCTGGTATACACAATGCGATTTTCCGCCACATTGACGGATGAATAGATCATTTCCGACAGGTCCAATCTGATTTCTGATTTTTCTGATCTATTTTGTAAAGAAGGGATCAGAAAATCGATCAGAAAAATGATCCAAAATCAGATCCGACCTGTCGGAAATAATTGATTCGACTGTCAATCTGGGGGGAAATTGCATGGCGTGCAGGAGGCATGGGCCTTCACTTTTGTCACATCGAGAGATTTGCTGATGTTTTGCTCGATTATGTTTGTAGGTAATCATTTTTTTTTATACATTTTTCTTATTAATTTTACCTCATTATTTTTTCTTATTTTTATGACTGCCGCTCAGAACGTATTGAAAATGCCGCTGTCACCTTCACCATTGATTTTTTTTGAATCAGTTGTTTTAAAGTGAACCTGAGATGAGAGGGATACGCTGCCATATTTATTTCCTGTAAAACAATACCAGTTGCCTGGCAGCCCTGCGGATCTATTTGGCTGCAGTAGTGTCTGAATAACACCACAAACAAGGCTGCAGCTAATCTTGTCAGAGCTGACAATAATATCAGAAACACCTGATTTGCTGCATGCTTGTTCAGGTGCTATGGCTAAATGTATTAGAGGCAGAGGATCAGCAGGGCTGCAAGGCAACTGGTATTGCTTAAAGAGAACCAGAGATGAAGCACCCTCTTGTATTTTACCTTATAAATCAGTGGGAACATGACAGTAAACACCTAATCTGCCCTTTGTTTCATTGTTCTCTGTGTAATCTGACTGTTATCACGTCTGATAAGAATCCCCGACTGAGAAGTCAGGCTGCTCCGTCTAGCTTTGCTACAGAAAGATTATAGCTAAGTCTGTCTTCTGTGGTGTTATTTCAAGCCCAAGCCTGCCCCCTTGTGGCTTTGCTATAATGACTCAGCAATAATCATTCCCAGCAAAGCCAGATTTAATTGCTCAGTCTGGGATTCTTGTGACTGCTGTTAACAGACACTTTTAGCAGTGAGGAGGAAACAGAGAGCATGGTAAGTGTTTTCTCTAATGTTCTTACTGATATACATGGTAAAATACACAAGGGTGCTTCCTCTCTGGTTCCCTTTAAAGAGGACCTGAACTGAGAACATCCTCTCTGCTCTCAAAGATAAGCAACAACAAATAAACCTTTAAAGGAAAAATGTCTTTGTTACAGATGCAAATCCTGCAATGCATTTTTGTCTACTTCCTGCTTTCATGGAAGGACACATAGGGTTAACATCCTGTGTTTACAAATTAGCAGCCAGCTGACACTGCTGAGAGATCAAATTACAGTTGTGATTAGTCACAGATGAGGGGGAATTAGACAAGGAAAACTCTCTCAATCCATACAGGGTGCATATCTCTGTGTTTTCCTTTTGTCCTGTGCAAGAGTTCAGGTCCACTTTAAAAGGAAGTAAATATGGCATCCTTCATATCCCTCTCACCTCGGATTCACTTTAAATCTCATGTATAATTTCATCCTCTGACTCTATGGCTGGAGATTTTGCCCAGAGCACAGTAAAGGCTGTTTGGTTTAAATTTTGAGTAGCCAAGAAAGGATCCTGGGGGGGAGGAGGTTGTTCTATCCGGGTGATATATTTAATCATGAGACTGCTGGGTGATATTTACCCTGTAAATCAGTTTCTGAGATTGCCGAGGCCTTGCCTATCTCTCTCTCTCGTTAGCGGTTCGTCGGCGACCCTGGCATATCATCTCGGTGAGTGGTGGAGGCAGCGCTTCGCCAATATTGACTCTGGGTAATGGATGTACTCTGAATGAGCCAGTGACTTTATGAAGGTTGAAGCTTATCAGATCCTCCGCGCCTCTATCGGCGATCATCCTATGTCTGTATAGGTGACACTGCGGTGACGATGGCATGCAGAGCCTGGCCCCCGGCATGTAAACTTTCTTGGCGTTTGAGGGATTCCATACGTGACAGCCTCTCTTTATATTTCCTGAAGGAGAGGATGAATGGGATGGGGGGGCATTGCTTCTGCTGATGCTCGGAGTTCCTGTGCGATTCCATTCACATGGTAATGGAGGCTATTCAGCGCCCCGCTCTGCCTCTTGCGGCAGCCATTGTTCGCGGGGAAAGTCACTGGACCTTACAGCGGCTGCCACAGGATTTCGCGACAGGCGAATGCGGCGCTTTAGGTTCAGCCTTTTTTTTTGCACAGAATAAATATTGGACGGGGAAACCGGCGTGCAAAAAGCAGCCTGATAAATTAGCGTCGGTCCCCGATGACTCTGCGAATTGTTACGCTTCGATACTCTTTCAAATAGCTTCAAGTCATTAAGCTCTCATGTAATTAAATCGCGTTCTCGTGTCCTCGACGGGGGCTGCTGGAAGTCAAACAGCTCAGCGCGAGCGACTGTTCCCAGCGAGCAAGGAGGTGCGGAGAGGTGGTATGCGGATCAATGTATGTATCTCGCACGCCGTGGCGCCGTACGAGAGCCCACTCCAGTCTTAATTAGTGCTGACTCGATTGTCGAGAGGTGGACTTTAGGTCAGACATTGTATCGGTTTAGGGTTCAAATTATATTCGAGAGGCAGATTTCTGAGTCCAGGGGAAGGTCAAGTTTCAAGTATGTCTGTCACAAATAACAATTCACTAATTTGTAATCATCTGATTCTCTACTCAGGCACAACTCATGGGCTTACCTTTCGGGGAGGAGTGTTGGTGCTTTTATTGCCCAAGATGCAGATTTCTGATTACAGGCAAAGGGCAGGTTCCAAATAAGTCTGTCACAAATATCAATTTACCAGTTTGTAGTCATCTAATTCTCCACTCAGACACGACTCATGTGCTTACCTTTTGGGGAGGACTGTTTGTGTTTTTATTGCCTGAGAGGCAGATTTCTGATTCCACGGGAAGGTCAGGTTCCAGGTACATCTGTCACAATTAACAATTCACCAATTTGTAGTTATCTGATTCTCCACTCAGACACATCTTAGGTACTTACCTTTCGGGGAGGACTGTCGGTGCTTTTATTGCCCGAGAGGCAGATTTCTGATTCCAGAGGAAGGTCAGGTTACAAGTAAGTCTGTCACAAATAACAATTCACCACTTTCTAATCATCTGATTCGCCACCCAAACACAACTTACCTTTCAGGGAGGACTGTCTGTGCTTTTATTTTCCGAGAAGCAGATTTCTGATTTCAGGGGATGGTTTGGTTCCAAGTTCGTCTGAACCCACCCAAAAAAAAAAAAAAACACAATTCACCAGTTTGTACTCATCTTATTCTCCATGTATTCAAAACATATGCACTTACCTTTCAGTTAGGACTGTTGGTGATTTTATTCTGTTTGTCTTGCTCCGTGTCACTCTGTAGTGCCGGGTACTGTGTCTCATGGAGAGAGGGTGTCTTATTGTCTGCCTGGGCTCATTAACAATAGGAGACACACCTAGGAGGGTGCTGCTAGTAATGTGTGAAGTAAAGGTTAAGACCCAGTAAAAAACACATATAGTGAGAAGTATACAGAGGCAGCCGATCCAGGAGCGGGAGGAGAGGTTGATGAAGCAGGCAGGAGAGTTCAGTAGGGGCTGGTTTTTGGTAGTCCGCAGAGCAGGGTAACCTTCATCCCAAATCTGTCAGAGGATACCCAGCTTAGCAATTGGAAAAACTCTGGGTACTCTTTATATGTAAAATTGACTAGGCTACTAACCAGCATTGCCATATGAAGGTCTGGTGTATGCTATCATATAGTGAAAGTTTGTATGTTCAAACAACAAAAACAAAACCTTTGTAAAGCACTTTTGTCTTGTAGGACCCAAAACACCCCAGCTTGTCTCAGATCAGTGCATAGTGATGTGTGTCGGGGAAAAAGTTATGTAATCACTAATGTCAGACTAAACGGGTGGCTTTCAGTTTTGATTAAAATGCCTTCAGGGTTGGAGCTGTCTTCATTGGGTGTGGCAAGGCATTCCAAAGGGTAGGGGCAGCATGACAGGTGTGAAGCAGTTGCAAGGATTGCTTCAGGTATCCAGAGCCTATGTTGTGTTGGGATTTGCATGTTAGCATGCCAATTTTGAATAGAATTCTACATTTTATGTGTAGCCAGTGGAGTGAGCAAAGGATTGGTGTAATGTGGCAATGGCGGGGTTGGCTTGTTAACAGTCTTGCGGCAGCATTCTGTACTAGCTGCAGGTGATGTAGGTCTTTATTTGGAAGGACTGCATAGAGGGTATTGCAATAGCCCAGTGGTCATGTGATGAAGGCGTGAACTCTAGGGTTCATGCCACTCCAAACCGCTAGAGGACAAGAGGGTCTCCTGGGAGGAGCAACGTTTTCGGGTGGGATGGTATCTGGAGATTGTATGGAGGTGACAATTTATGTAACATTTTGTATGATAGGGTGATAAGTTTAAAGTGGATCTGAGATAAACTTTTACTCATTGCATAATTGTGTTCCTTACATATAGTTTATAGGGCATTCCTCAAGCCAAATACTTTTTTTATTAATGGTTTTTATTACCCTAATTCCCAAGCAGTTGGCCGATGGTGCAATGGTTAAGAGCTCTGCCTCTGACACAGGAGACCAGGGTTCGAATCTCGGCTCTGCCTGTTCAGTAAGCCAGCACTAATTCAGTAGGAGACCTTTGGCAAGTCTCCCTTACACTGCTACTGCCAATAGAGCGCGCCCTAGTGGTTGCTGCTCTGCTCTGGCGCTTTGAGTCCGCAAGGAGAAAAGCGCAATATAAATGTTGTTTGTCTTGTCTATAAACTAAACAAGCCTTGCCCACAGCTCCTTCAGTGCTTTGGCATTCTCAGAGCCATGTAGCAAGGACTTATGGGAGCTCAGTCTGGGCAGGAGGAGGAGGAGGTTATTAGCCAGAGATTTCAGAGGCAGAGGGGAGGAGAGAGGAGGAGAGGGGAGTGAAGTTTTCACAGGCTGAGGGCTGGAGATGCAGTTGCAGCTTGCCTGTGTGTAATGAAAAGCAGAACATCGCTCTCATTGTATCACATGAAGAAATTATCATATTCTATTGAAGCTGTTTGCAGCTAGATTTGCTGTGAAAACTATCTAAACATTAGATAAGTTATATAGACAAGTTACTTGTTATAGTTTTTCATCTTGAATCCGCTTTAAACTGGATCCTTTCTCCAATGGAGAGATTGACAGAGAGGGGCTGCATCAGAGGAGCGGGAGGACCCCTTGACCTAGTGTAGGCAGACACAGGAGATACCCTTTCTGTGTCCCAATGTAGTTTTGACATGGGGTTGCTTCAGTGCAAAAAAAAGTGTTTTTTTTAAGTTTAAGCTACTGACAGAAGCTGTGGCTCAAAGGAAACCCCAGTTTTTGATATTGTATTGACATCTACAATACGTTACAAAGCCTTGTGCAATTGTAAAATATTGCTGTAATGTAGGAAAAGGAAATGAAACCAGACCAATAATATCGCTCTGAGCTTCGCTGAGGTCTTTTCTTCATTTTAAAGTGAGTGTTTACCATTTAAAAAATAAAAAAGTCAGATACTCACCTAAGGAGATGGAAGGCTCGGTCCTAATGAGCCTTCCCTCTCCTCTCCCGGTGCCCGGTCCCGCGCAGGATCCCCTGTGGCAGTATTCGACCAGTTCGGTCGAATACTGCTACTCCGCATGCCGAAGGATGGGGCCGCTCCATACTACGCATACGCATGCGCGAGCGCCCTCTATGACGCACTCGCGCGTACGTAGTATGGAGCGGCCCGTCTTCGGAAGCCCGAGTGCTCCCGAAGACCTCCGAAGTCCCTGTGGCGGCGGACGCGTACGGGGGAGCCAGCGCAGCACCGAGGGCACCGGCAGAGGAGAGGGAAGGCTCATTAGGACCGAGCCTTCCCTCTCCTTAGGTGAGTATCTGACTTTTTGATTTTTAAATAGGTAACCACTGGCTTTAAGCTGTAGATTAGTCATTAGTTAGCTCACCATCTGTGATAGATTGTGTGTGTTGCCTTTTTTTTTTGGGGGGGGGGGGGGAGGGTAGGTAGGTAGGGTGGGCACAACTTATTTTGGGCGTGTCATTGCTTCATGTAGTTATCCACACTTGCCTAGTGTCTTCTGTGACTACCCAAAACTGTTTACTAGGGTCGGTATTGGAACTCAGAACACTGAATTCAGAGACCCGAATTTTCCCAATCGCCACTCCTCAGCACCAGAGCTAGTGGACAGGGCCTCAGGGAGTTCACTTGTGCCACCCGCCGCATTTCATGTGATTCGGATTTTTCCTCCTTCCAAGCCAGAAGTCACGTAAAGTCCAAGTAAATGGACTTACCTGACCCTGTCCGCTATCTCTGGTGATGAAGTGTGGAGTTTGGAGAGAATTTGAGTTTCCAAATTCAATATCCTGAATTCAAACACCAACACTGCTGTTATAGAGTACCCAGCAGGCTCATGGTGAACCAGAACACCTAGGAGTGTGTGAGTGGCTACAAAAGACCAAAAATTCCTCGTACTAAAATACTATGGAAAACCAAAGTTTGCCCTCTTAAAACAGAAGGTAGTTGCAATTATTCAGGTTGGAGTGAATTCTGAGATGTTGCCCACAATGCATCACTGCTCAATATGCAAATCATCCCTTTGTTGTCCCTGTTTACACCCATATTTGCTTTCCCTAACTGCTACACTTGAAGTGAACCTCACTTTTCGGAGACATCACAAGAACTTCAAACCAACTTCTATAAATTGTTCAGTTAATAATGATATAAGGATAAGCTTGGTTATTGAAGCAAAGTATGATGTTGGCGGAGGAGGAGAACTAGGCCATGCAGACTTGCCGTTGAAGGCGTAGAGATCTCGTGTAATTGGTGGACACGGAAAGGGTACAGGTATGTAGAGATCTCGTGTAATTGGTGGGCATGGAAAGGGTACAGGTGTGTAGAGATCTCGTGTAATTGGTGGACACGGAAAGGGTACAGGTGTGTAGAGATCTCGTGTAATTGGTGGACACAGAATGGGTACAGGTGTGTAGAGATCTCGTGTAATTGGTGGGCATGGAAAGGGTACAGGTGTGTAGAGATCTCGTGTAATTGGTGGACACGGAAAGGGTACAGGTGTGTAGAGATCTCGTGTAATCGGTGGACACAGAAAGGGTACAGGTGTGTAGAGATCTCGTGTAATTGGTGGGCATGGAAAGGGTACAGGTGTGTAGAGATCTCGTGTAATTGGTGGACACGGAAAGGGTACAGGTGTGTAGAGATCTCGTGTAATTGGTGGACACGGAAAGGGTACAGGTGTGTAGAGATCTCGTGTAATTGGTGGACACGGAAAGGGTACAGGTGTGTAGAGATCTCGTGTAATTGGTGGACACGGAAAGGGTACAGGTGTGTAGAGATCTCGTGCAATTGGTGGACACGGAAAGGGTACAGGTGTGTAGAGATCTAGTGTAATTGGTGGACATGGAAAGGGTACAGGTGTGTAGAGATCTCGTGTAATTGGTGGACACGGAAAGGGTACAGGTGTGTAGAGATCTCGTGTAATTGGTGGACACGGAAAGGGTACAGGTGTGTAGAGATCTCGTGTAATTGGTGGGCATGGAAAGGGTACAGGTGTGTAGAGATCTCGTGTAATTGGTGGACATGGAAAGGGTACAGGTGTGTAGAAATCTCGTGTAATTGGTGGACACAGAAAGGGTACAGGTGTGTAGAGATCTCGTGTAATTGGTGGGCATGGAAAGGGTACAGGTGTGTAGAGATCTCGTGTAATTGGTGGGCATGGAAAGGGTACAGGTGTGTAGAGATCTCGTGTAATTGGTGGACATGGAAAGGGTACAGGTGTGTAGAGATTTCGTGTAATTGGTGGACACAGAAAGGGTACAGGTGTGTAGAGATCTCGTGTAATTGGTGGACACGGAAAGGGTACAGATGTGTAGAGATCTCGTGTAATTGGTGGACACGGAAAGGGTAAAGGTGTGTAGAGATCTCGTGTAATTGGTGGACACGGAAAGGGTACAGGTGTGTAGAGATCTCGTGTAATTGGTGGACACGGAAAGGGTACAGGTGTGTAGAGATCTCGTGTAATTGGTGGACATGGAAAGGGTACAGGTGTGTAGAGATCTCGTGTAATTGGTGGACACGGAAAGGGTACAGGTGTGTAGAGATCTCGTGTAATTGGTGGACACGGAAAGGGTACAGGTGTGTAGAGATCTCGTGTAATTGGTGGACACGGAAAGGGTATGTGAGGAAACGCGGAAAAGCCGCCGTCTCTCGAGGTGAGGCGGCTGTTTCCGCGTCCAGCATGGCGTCACAACGCGGAAAAAACGCCGCATGCCGCATGGGCAGTGCGGCGGAATCCGCATTGGTAACGGCGGAATCCACATCAGAGGCGACCCCCGCATTAGATACATTGCAAAACAGTACTGGTGTGGCTGGGACTGATAGTCCACCAAGATTCAGACTTACACGCGCGCGAGCACTGAGGCAGAATTTAAATAGCAGTTAGAAGGGTGTCGGCTGACCAGCTGGGTCAGCTGACAAATTCCACTGCTCCCATTGGACCAGCAATTAGGGAGGTCCTGGAAAGGTCCTAGAGTATATATACTGCTGGTTGTTCACTTGCTCCTTGTCTGGCGTTGCGTTCACATATGTGGGAGCACCCAGATCCGTAGTTAGATCCGTTAGTGTGCCGGGACCAGCTGGAGCTGTAATCCTACACTAAGCTAGATTCTGTTGATAGCTAAAGTACTAGTTTGATTGTGATTATCTGTTATGACTTTTGCCTGCCTTGACTATCCTCCTGAACTCTGATCTTGCACCTCGATATTTCTGATACTCTGTTGCCGAACCCCGGCTCGTACTTTGACTCTGCTTCTGCCTCCTGATTTTGTACCCCGATATTTCTGATACCCCGTTGCTGAACCCTGCCTGTACTCTGACTCTGCCTTTGCCTCCTGATCCTGTACTTTATCTGTCCGTGTGTGTACGACCTGGCTTGTCCGACCTCGAGAACCGACCTTACCGTTAGAGGCGGTTCCTCGCTCTGTTAGCGATCCTTCCTCCTGAGGGTCACTTTCAGATATCCCTTCCTACTGTCAGTCTGACTCCTCCCGTCTTGGAGAGCTCAGGTCTGCGGAAGGAATCTGTGCAGTACTCCTTACTGCATTGAGGCCTTGTCCTCTTAGTGTTACAGTTACACCAAACACTACACTCTATTCAGGTGATCAGAGGTTAGTTTGTATATCGGATTATCGGTGAGACTGCAGTTCACTTATAATCTGGTATATATCTGTATTTCCGGTGATACTGCAGATCACCGGTAATCAGATACTCTCTGCGCCCACCGATCGTTACAGAACGCCAGACCAAAAAACAAAATGGACGCAAACACTGGTCGTCTGGGTATGCTTGCCACTTCGGTGGATAACCTCCATCAAGCACTGGGCCAGCACAAAGCTTTGATTGATGCCCTTTCAGGCTCTGTGCAAACCCTCCAGACGTCAGTTGATTCAGTGCGATCCCCTCCTAGTGATGACATACGTATGCCTGTACCTGATAAATTTTCCGGCCACAAGTCTGACTTCCGGAATTTCAAGAGTAGAGTGTTGTCATACTTCGAGTTAAGACCCCGATCCTCGGGGACTGAGACCCAACGGGTCATTTTCATGAAAACACTGTTAACTGGTGATTCCCAGTCCTGGGCATACAACCTGTCCCCCACTAATTTAGCTCTGACCTCAGTCGAGGAATTTTTTAAGGCTATGGCCGTAATATATGACGACCCTGACCTTGCGGCAACTTCAGAGCGGAAGCTCAAACTTTTGCGGCAAGGCAGAGGGTCGGTCGAGGATTACGCAGCAGAATTTCGTAGGTGGTCTGTTACCGCCAGATTCGACAATTTTGCTCTGATGGATTATTTTCTATCTGGGTTGTCGGAGGAGGTCTCTGATTTGATGCTAACCTTACCCGAGCCCGCAACAGTCTGAGACCATATCATCGGCCATCAGAGTCGATCGTCGACTACGCCATCAGAGGCAGACTAGGGGCAGTCACCGGGTCAGGGTGACTTCGTATGTGGCACCTTCTGGTACACCCGCAGTAACGGCATCTCCACCGGTGTCACCCTCTCCAGCCTCACCACCACCCGAACCCATGCAAATTGGTCGATCAAGATTGACCCAGGTGGAACGTAGGCGGAGAATAACAGAACAACTGTGCCTGTATTGTGCAGAAGCAGGGCACAGGGTGCGAAACTGCCCTAACAAGTCGGGAAACGGGTCTGCCTAGGAGTAGTGGGGGGTGACACCCTAGGCACTTCATTCTCACCCCAAAAAGAGAAGAAGTTACTTCTCCCCTGTGATGATAAGTCTGTGGACACTGAAGCTTTTATTGACTCTGGCTCAGCGGCCAATTTTATGAACCTTGAATTTGCTCGGGAGTTGGGTATTCCTCTCACTCCAGTAAGTCCCCCCATTCAGGTCACGGCAGTAGACGATTCCCCGCTGCAACGGGATCGTCCCCTGTCTCAGACTCCGCAGGTGAGGGTTACGATAGGGGTATTGCATGGGGAACAGCTACAGTTTTTCGTTTTGAACATGTCAACCTCCACTATTATCTTAGGCATGCCTTGGTTACAGGCCCACTCTCCACAAATCGACTGGGCCACGGGTCAGGTAACCAGATGGTCTGATCGTTGTCACCAACAGTGTCTAGGAAAGGTGACATTGGGTCAGACCAAGGTGTACGTGGAGGGTGTTCCCGAGGTGTATTCCGATTTTTCTGATGTCTTTTGTCCCAAGTCTGCTGATCAATTACCTCCTCATCGCCCGTTCGATTGCCCCATTGATCTCCGTGCTGGTTGTATGCCCCCTAGGGGTCACCTGTATAACTTGTCCGGTCCCGAGAAGTTGGCCATGCAGGATTACATTCGTGACAACCTGGCCAAGGGGTTTATTCGGCCCTCTCGGTCACCTGCTGGGGCCGGTTTCTTTTTTGTTAAGAAAAAAGACGGGGGTCTTCGACCTTGTATCGACTACCGAGGTCTCAATAAAATCACGGTGAAAAATCGCTATCCGTTACCATTGATAGACGACTTATTCACGCAGGTCACTACTGCAAAGATCTTTTCTAAGTTAGATCTGAGGGGGGCATACAACCTAATCCGCATTAGAAGGGGCGATGAATGGAAGACGGCCTTTACCACACCCGACGGGCATTACGAATACTTGGTGATGCCCTTCGGGTTGTGCAATGCGCCCGCCGTCTTCCAGGAACTAATCAATGAGGTATTCCGGGAGGTATTGGGTAAATTCGTACTGGTATATCTCGATGATATATTAATTTATTCCAATAACCTCCCCGAACACAGGGTCCATGTGAAATTTGTCCTAAACAAATTAAGACAGAATAGACTCTATGCCAAGTTAGAAAAGTGTATTTTTGAGGTGACATCCGTCACGTTTCTGGGGTATGTGATTTCTACCTCAGGTCTGTCAATGGACCCCGCTAAAGTCACAGCTGTCCTAGAATGGCCGCAACCTGTGGGTCTGAAAGCCCTCCAGAGATTCCTGGGTTTTGCAAATTATTATAGGAGGTTTATAAAAGGGTACTCCACAATCATTGCACCCCTTACCAGTCTTACAAAAAAGGGGGCAGATACTACCCACTGGTCTCCGGAGGCTCAGAATGCATTTTCTAGTCTGAAAAAATTGTTTTGTTCCGCACCAATCCTGAGACATGTCGACACCGCTTATCCGTTCATTGTTGAGGTCGATGCCTCGGAGGTCGGGGTAGGGGCTGTGCTGTCTCAGCGATCAGGGTTACAGGGAAGACTACATCCCTGTGCGTACTTTTCCCGTAGGTTCTCTCCGGCGGAGAGAAACTACGATATAGGCAACAGAGAGCTCCTGGCCATTAAATTGGCATTTGAGGAGTGGCGCCACTGGTTGGAGGGGGCAGAGCACATGATCACTGTTTACACCGACCACAAGAACTTGGAGTACATCGAGGGGGCTAAGAGGCTTAGTCCCCGTCAGGCCCGGTGGTCCTTGTTTTTTACGAGATTCAGGTTTATAATCACATACACTCCAGGTAGCAAAAACATCAAGGCAGATGCCCTCTCCAGGTGTTTTGAACCTGAGACAGCACAGCCCCCCACTTCTGAATCCATCATTGCGCAGAAACTGGTGTTAGCCGCCACGGAGTCTTGGGAAGAGTGGACAGAGATCTTGGGTCCCTTTCAGCAGGAGGTTCCTGAAGGGAAACCCGAAGGGGTCTTGTTCATACCACTACCATTCCGGTTACAGGTTCTGCAGCTCTTTCACGCCCATAAGAATGCTGGTCATCCTGGAGCTGCCAGAACGCAGGATCTGATTGCCAGGTGTGCTTGGTGGCCTTCCTTGGCAACAGATTGCAAGGAGTATGTTAGGGAGTGTGCGGTGTGCGCCCAGAGTAAGCCCTCCCGGCTGGCACCTGTAGGAAGGTTGCAGCCTTTGCCCACCCCGAGTGAGCCATGGACCCACTTGTCCATGGATTTTGTGGGGGAATTGCCCAGGTCTGAAGGCATGTCGGTCATTTGGGTGGTAGTCGATCGGTTTAGCAAAATGGCCCATTTTGTGCCCCTGAAAGGACTCCCCTCGGCTCAAGAACTGGCTGAATTGTTTATCATTCACATCTTCCGGCTGCATGGCATTCCGGAAGACATCGTGTCTGATAGGGGAGTCCAGTTTGTGTCTGGATTCTGGAGGGCATTTTGCCACCAAATGGGCATGAAATTGTCTTTCTCGTCAGGCTACCACCCACAGACCAATGGGCAGACAGAACGCATTAACCAATCCCTAGAGCAATTCCTGAGATGCTACGTTGCTGAGGCGCAGAGTGACTGGGTGAAATTTTTGCCCTTCGCGGAATTCGCTCAAAATAATTTAAAGAATTCCTCGTCTGGGTTTTCCCCATTTCAGATTGTAACAGGGAGGTCACCCAAATTTTCCCCTTTTCCAGTTGTCTCGTCTCCATTTCCAGCACTGGAAGATTGGCAGAGATCACTCAGGGACAATTGGGGAATTGTTAAGGGGAATTTACAGAAGGCGTTCCAGAGTCAGAAGGGTCAAGCAGATAAGAGACGGTCCGTGGAATGGAAGTTTCGGCCAGGGGATCTAGTCTGGGTGTCCACGCGTCACTTGACCCTGAAGCAGCCATCTGCCAAACTGGGTCCCAGGTTTGTGGGCCCATTTTCCGTGACCAAGAAGATTAATAATGTTACTTATTCCATTGACCTTCCCACCAGCATGCGGGGGGTGAGGTCTTTCCACGTATCCCTTCTTAAACCAGCAGTCCAGGTGGGTCCCACTCCTCCTCCTCCCGTGTTGGTGGATGCCCAACCCGAGTACGAAGTGGAGAAGATCATAGATTCACGTACTGTACAGAACTCGGTACAGTACCTCGTACATTGGAAGGGGTACGGGATTGAGGAGAGGCAATGGGTACCTAGGAACCGCATGCATGCGGACGAGTTAGTGAAGGAATTTCATGCTGTACATCCCGAGAAACCTGGTGGGAGTTGTCCGGAGTCCACTCCTCGGGAGGGGGGTACTGTGAGGAAACGCGGAAAAGCCGCCGTCTCTCGAGGTGAGGCGGCTGTTTCCGCGTCCAGCATGGCGTCACAACGCGGAAAAAACGCCGCATGCCGCATGGGCAGTGCGGCGGAATCCGCATTGGTAACGGCGGAATCCACATCAGAGGCGACCCCCGCATTAGATACATTGCAAAACAGTACTGGTGTGGCTGGGACTGATAGTCCACCAAGATTCAGACTTACACGCGCGCGAGCACTGAGGCAGAATTTAAATAGCAGTTAGAAGGGTGTCGGCTGACCAGCTGGGTCAGCTGACAAATTCCACTGCTCCCATTGGACCAGCAATTAGGGAGGTCCTGGAAAGGTCCTAGAGTATATATACTGCTGGTTGTTCACTTGCTCCTTGTCTGGCGTTGCGTTCACATATGTGGGAGCACCCAGATCCGTAGTTAGATCCGTTAGTGTGCCGGGACCAGCTGGAGCTGTAATCCTACACTAAGCTAGATTCTGTTGATAGCTAAAGTACTAGTTTGATTGTGATTATCTGTTATGACTTTTGCCTGCCTTGACTATCCTCCTGAACTCTGATCTTGCACCTCGATATTTCTGATACTCTGTTGCCGAACCCCGGCTCGTACTTTGACTCTGCTTCTGCCTCCTGATTTTGTACCCCGATATTTCTGATACCCCGTTGCTGAACCCTGCCTGTACTCTGACTCTGCCTTTGCCTCCTGATCCTGTACTTTATCTGTCCGTGTGTGTACGACCTGGCTTGTCCGACCTCGAGAACCGACCTTACCGTTAGAGGCGGTTCCTCGCTCTGTTAGCGATCCTTCCTCCTGAGGGTCACTTTCAGATATCCCTTCCTACTGTCAGTCTGACTCCTCCCGTCTTGGAGAGCTCAGGTCTGCGGAAGGAATCTGTGCAGTACTCCTTACTGCATTGAGGCCTTGTCCTCTTAGTGTTACAGTTACACCAAACACTACACTCTATTCAGGTGATCAGAGGTTAGTTTGTATATCGGATTATCGGTGAGACTGCAGTTCACTTATAATCTGGTATATATCTGTATTTCCGGTGATACTGCAGATCACCGGTAATCAGATACTCTCTGCGCCCACCGATCGTTACAGGGTACAGGTGTGTAGAGATCTCGTGTAATTGGTGGACACGAAAAGGGTACAGGTGTGTAGAGATCTCGTGTAATTGGTGGACATGGAAAGGGTACAGGTGTGTAGAGATCTCGTGTAATTGGTGGACACGGAAAGGGTACAGGTGTGTAGAGATCTCGTGTAATTGGTGGACATGGAAAGGGTACAGGTGTGTAGAGATCTCGTGTAATTGGTGGACACAGAAAGGGTACAGGTGTGTAGAGATCTCGTGTAATTGGTGGACACGGAAAGGGTACAGGTGTGTAGAGATCTCGTGTAATTGGTGGACACGGAAAGGGTACAGGTGTGTAGAGATCTCGTGTAATTGGTGGACATGGAAAGGGTACAGGTGTGTAGAGATCTCGTGTAATTGGTGGACACAGAAAGGGTACAGGTGTGTAGAGATCTCGTGTAATTGGTGGACACGGAAAGGGTACAGGTGTGTAGAGATCTTGTGTAATTGGTGGACACGGAAAGGGTACAGGTGTGTAGAGATCTCGTGTAATTGGTGGACACGGAAAGGGTACAGGTGTGTAGAGATCTCGTGTAATTGGTGGACACGGAAAGGGTACAGGTGTGTAGAGATCTCGTGTAATTGGTGGACACGGAAAGGGTACAGGTGTGTAGAGATCTCGTGTAATTGGTGGACACGGAAAGGGTACAGGTGTGTAGAGATCTCGTGTAATTGGTGGACTCGGAAAGGGTACAGGTGTGTAGAGATCTAGTGTAATTGGTGGACATGGAAAGGGTACAGGTGTGTAGAGATCTCGTGTAATTGGTGGACACGGAAAGGGTACAGGTGTGTAGATATCTCGTGTAATTGGTGGACACGGAAAGGGTACAGGTGTGTAGAGATCTCGTGTAATTGGTGGACACGGAAAGGGTACAGGTGTGTAGAGATCTTGTGTAATTGGTGGACACGGAAAGGGTACAGGTGTGTAGAGATCTCGTGTAATTGGTGGACACGGAAAGGGTACAGGTGTGTAGAGATCTCGTGTAATTGGTGGACACGGAAAGGGTACAGGTGTGTAGAGATCTCGTGTAATTGGTGGACATGGAAAGGGTACAGGTGTGTAGAGATCTCGTGTAATTGGTGGACACGGAAAGGGTACAGGTGTGTAGAGATCTCGTGTAATTGGTGGACACGAAAAGGGTACAGGTGTGTAGAGATCTCGTGTAATTGGTGGACATGGAAAGGGTACAGGTGTGTAGAGATCTCGTGTAATTGGTGGACACGGAAAGGGTACAGGTGTGTAGAGATCTCGTGTAATTGGTGGACATGGAAAGGGTACAGGTGTGTAGAGATGGAACAACGCCGCTTTCTGAAAGTTATCTGACGGTAATTTATCCGCTGTGACTTTGCTTGCTCTGTAATGAGATCCTCAGTAGGATATTTATAGCGAGAGACCAGACAGTGTATCGCTCAGACGTTCACCGGTCTCCCTAATGAAAGTATTTATTTTGTTGTTGCAGCATGCGTTAGGAAAGCGGCCGCGTAAAAACGAAAATGCAGACAATTAGACATCTGGACGTGTCTCCCGCAGTGGTCGTGTAATAGATGGCGTGAGACTGGAAGCTCTGGACAGTACTGAGAGTTTTTTTTTTTTCTGTTTAACTTTTTGGCAATCTTTTGTTTTGTGCTAGACATAATTATCCAGATGATATATTTGTAAAATATGGGCGGTGGCGTGTGCTTTGCTGCGTAGCGTTATACAAACGGTGTATAGGCTGTCTTGGCTGTATGCGTTCCGCAGGACGGATGCAACAATGCTGTCTGACCCAGACATTCAGGATTATATTTGGATGGGAGGGAGGAGGAACCCCCAAAAAAATTAAAAAAAAAAAAAAATGATTGTAAGAATTGTTAATCTCACCTCAAGTGACAGGTAGGGTATCAAAACTCGATTTTATTGAACACTTAAAAAGCTGACGCGTTTTGTGGGTCTTACCTTTTTTTTCAGGTGAAGGTTGCAAGAACACCGGGGCCTTTTAGGCCTAAAAATATTATTTGTTGGCACTTCCTACTGCGTACGAGAGATATCGGCGCAGGAGACTTGGGTGCCGGATACAGACGGTATATGGCTGATCCTGCTGCACAAGTCCCGGCCGTATTAAATACTATTCCCCCCTCCAGGCCGCCATGGATGGTGGATTCGGCTTCCAGTGATTGCTGGCGGCTGAATTACAGTGTTTTAAAAGTAACTTCAGTTCTGTCTTCGGACAGCGCCGACGTTACTCACTGTGCAGCTGCGGCCGTAATTCCTATTACGGCCTATGGGGCGCTGGCTGCGCCCAAATCTCCTGCGCTGTATTTACCATGTTTGCTTCCTACACCCATCCCAATGTTCTTCCCCTGGACAGGGGCTCTACCCTATGACATTAGTCCAGTGGGCGAACGCCCAACACCTATAAGATGAAACTTCTTGACAAAGATCCACCCGCTCGTTTAAGTGGTTGCCTTTTAGCAAACCAGTTTGGTAAGTAAGAATCTTCTGTAGCATAATTTTGTTACAGTAAACTCTGATATAGTAGAACTTTGGGTATAGTAAACTAAATGTCCAGGTTCCCTGTGGAGCCTCTTTGGGGGTATGCTGGGTGCTGTGGTTCCTCTATGGGGGCATGTTGGGTGCTGTGGTGCCTTTATGGGGTGATGCAGGGAGCTGTGGTTCTTCTATGGAGACATGCTGGGAGTTGTGGTGCCTCAATGGGAGGCCCGTGGGAGCATGGGAGGAGGTCCACTAGTAGGTCAGGGAATGCTATGGGGGAACTGCCAGACCACCTGGAAGCAGGCTAGGCCGCCCAGAAGAAAGCCAGACCAGCCAGCACAGAGGCCAGGTAACTCTGCCTAGTTATGTTTAAGTGACACTGCCTATTTATGTGATATGCTGCATTCTTTTATTTGTATTAAAGGAAAGGGGGACTTCATCCAACATTTTGCTGGGCAGGCCTACTTAGACTGCTGTTAAGTTCATGTAAATATGGCTCCACCCATGACCACACCCATACTCTGGTGAGTGGCCCCACCCATTTTCTTAGCTGGTGTGCCCAAAAGTGCCCTTGATCTCTTAGGATCCTAGCAACGCCCCTGGGTGTGGGTGCAACTAAGGCCTTGGTGGGGGGGACAGTTAAGGTTAGACGTGGGTGGGGAGTTGTTATGGTTAGGCGTCCAGGGGGGAGTGGTTATGGTTAGGTGTCTAGGGGTAGTGGTTATGGTTAGTTAGGCATCCAGGGGGAGTGGTTATGGTTGGGCATCCAGGGGGAGTGGTTATGGTTAGGCGTCCAGGGGGAGTGGTTATGGTTAGGCATCCAGGGGGAGTGGTTATGGTTAGGCATCCAGGGGGAGTGGTTATGGTTAGGCATCCAGGGGGAGTGGTTATGATTAGTTAGGCGTCTAGGGGGAGTGGTTATGGTTAGGCATCCAGGGGGAGTGGTTATAGTTAGGCATCCAGGGGGAGTGGTTATGATTAGTTAGGCGTCTAGGGGGAGTGGTTATGGTTAGGCATCCAGGGGGAGTGGTTAGGGTTAGGCGTCCAGGGGGAGTGGTTTTGGTTAGGCGTCTAGGGGGAGTGGTTATGGATAGGCATCCAGGGAGAGTGGTTATGGTTAGGCGTCCAGGGGGAATGGTTTTGGTTAGGCGTCCAGGGGGAGTGTTTATGGTTAGGCGTCCAGGGGGAGTGGTTTTGGTTAGGCATCTAGGGGGAGTGGTTATGGTTAGTTAGGCGTCTAGGGGGAGTGGTTATGGTTAGGCATCCAGGGGGAGTGGTTATGGTTAGGCGTTCAGGGGGAGTGGTCTTGGTTAGGCGTCCAGGGGGAGTGGTTATGGATAGGCATCCAGGGAGAGTGGTTATGGTTAGGCGTCCAGGGGGAGTGGTTTTGGTTAGGCGTCCAGGGGGAGTGGTTTTGGTTAGGCGTCCAGGGGGAGTGGTTATGGATAGGCATCCAGGGAGAGTGGTTATGGTTAGACGTCCAATGGGAGTGGTTTTGGTTAGGCGTCCAGGGGGAGTGGTTATGGTTAGGCGTCCAGGGGGAGTGGTTTTGGTTAGGCATCTAGGAGGAGTGGTTATGGTTAGTTAGGCATCTAGGAGGAGTGGTTATGGTTAGTTAGGCATCTAGGGGGAGTGGTTATGGTTAGGCGTCCAGGGGGAGTGGTTATGGTTAGGCGTCCAGGGGGAGTGGTTGTGGTTAGGCGTCCAGGGGGAGTGGTTGTGGTTAGGCATCCAGGGGGAGTGGTTATGGATAGGCATCCAGGGAGAGTGGTTTTGGTTAGGCGTCCAGGGGGAGTGGTTATGGTTAGGTGTCCAGGGGGAGTGGTTTTGGTTAGGCATCTAGGGGGAGTGGTTAATGTTATGCATTGGTAGAGGGAGGGTTGAGGGTGAGAATAGGGTTATGTTTAGTTGTAGTAAAATATCGCAATCGATTACTGATATTTTACTGTTGTCATTAGCATTATAAGAGTAGAATATTAGAAATATTACCAATATATTTTACTATTGGCTATTTCTAGGCATCCAAATTTCCAGGCGCCCTTTTTCACAAACGCTGCTGTCTGCTGCTGTATATGCTGTAGGAAACTGTCATGAAATTGTGTGGTTATTTTCTGAATTCCGGCCTATAACATTTCTCCAGTATCCACATTTGCGCCATTCTCCAGCGGATGAACCTCGGCCATGACCGGTTAGCATGTGTGATAAATTTCCCGCCTTGGAGAAGGCGCGTCAGGCCTCGCCGAATTACAGAAATAATAAGTATTTGCTGAAATAACACTGAAACATCCTGGTAATTTACACCGTTCAAATATTGATGTCCCCGTCCAATGTAGCGTCAACCTAGCATGAGCTTTTTCCTTATTTAAAAAAAAAAAAAATCAATTTTCATCCATTAAAAAGGTAAAAAGAAAAAAAAAACACATTGGTCAAACAAATGGTGGAATATGAAGATGATATTCCATAGCTGACCTCTGCAGTAGATTTTTTGCTCCATTTAAGCCTCTATTGGTTTATAATTATCTTGGAGGTTGAGTCAGAGATTTATCAGGGTGAGATCCGTTTTCATTAGCGGGTTGAATAAGGCCTCCCGTCATCTGCCCCTCAATCACGCTGACTTACGCAAGATTTGTAACGCCAGCGCTGGATGGGGGATGATTCCTGTGACCTTGTGGATCGGGTGGGAACAGATATACTTGCCTTGTTTTGGCGCACCTTAATCCTGCACATGCTACGCTCTGCATTACCACACGCTGCTTGCTTTCAGCTAATAAGAAATTGATTCATTTCTAATATAGTCTCATTTTCGTCGTCCATTCTCCTTCTCTTCCAATTCGCTTTTCAATTTGTGGTCCCGATGGTATTTTTTTTTCTTATATTCTTTTCCTGATGAGATTTTTTTTATGTATATATACTGTATTTTTTTTCTTTTTGAGCAGTCTGCATTTACAATTCAGAAAAAGCATGGCAGATCAGTATTCACACTTGCTGATGGCTGATTAATATGTACACGTTGGCGCTAATTGTGCATACATCTATACGAAATAAGTATAAAATCTGCATTTTAAGCGAGAGAAGACGCAGGTGGAATTTCTGGGATTTTTATGTTGGTTGCGGTGGTGCATGTGAGATACGGCGAGGTCAGGGATATGTCAGATGGGATGACTTGCAATCGCGAACGCGCTTTGTGCAGCGATCCCCGGGGCGATTTGCGGTGCAATTTGGAAGCTCTGTAGAAACTATTGCAGGTGATTGTACTGTACAGCAATCCCGATTTCCATACATTTTTTATTTGATCCTGTGGAAATGAAGTTTAAAATACTTACCAGGCCTCCCGTGGTTCATTTCCGACAGCGTCTTAATCATAGCCCCACCCCCTAGCGCAAGAAGTCATAGGTGCTTCTCTGTCTCCGAATAGAGAAGCGCCCATGACCTCTTGTGCTGGGGGGCGGAGCTACGCACCTGAAACCGGACCTTGCGAGACCAGCAAGTAGTTTCAACTGTATTTACACCGCAAAATTGCCCACGAAGTCACTGCAAAAATCGCCATTGAAAAACCAATGAAAAGCTACTTTGCAGCACTTTTGTATTGAAGTGCAATCACTCCCAAAATGCTGCAGGACTGACTTGCTTTAGTGTAGCAGATTTTGGGATCCCCAGTGACTGGCGGTGATCCCAAAGTTGCTGCTGGAGGCCCCTAACTTCACTGCTTTCCCATTTCCATTGGGACAGATTGACTTCACCAAACGGCTTTCATCCTCATGGGTAGTTCCTCTGAGGTTCCAGCACCCTATGTTAAAGTCAGTCCTTCCCAGAATGCTTTGGGGGGAGAAGAGTGGGTGACACCATAGCCTAGGCTAAACATCAATGGAAGGGTGGGGTTACATACTAATATACTGCTCTGTATAAACAGTACTATATCGCTATCAGAAGCATTTATGATACTAAAACCAGGATAATTAAAGGTGAACTAAACTCAGAACTTCCTCTGTGCCACAGCATGATAACCTTTATGGGAAGAAAAACCCTTCACAGGTTATGGAAATTCAAAAAAAAAAACCTGAAGTTTTCCTTGGTTTTACTTTTGGAGTGCTACCTTGGCCGAGCTCCTACAGTCTATTCACAGCTTCTGAAAAGAACTACTTAAGACACTTTGATCTGGCTAAACACAGAACACAACACAGAGCAGGGAATTTCTTCAGCAACTATGTGTGGTATTAAGAACTTTTCATTGTGTGCTTTGCTAGAGTTCAGGTCCAACTTAAGGTTCCTGGAAGTGGTGGCTAAACATCTGAAGTCTGTGGGTGGTGTTACACTGACTGTGATCTACTAAGGCATCGTCTGGAGATCATTAGAGATCTTAAAAGATCCTACAAACTCGTCTGGATTCAGTACAAAAAATGTTCCTAGTGGACATGCTCAAGACTGCAGTTGAATGACCACTAACGTGCTGACCTTTTAGCCACTCTTGCTATGGACTGATATGATGCAAGAGCAGAAATACTATGGCGCCTAGTAGCAGACGATTTTAAGTAAACCCCAGGCCAGATTTTCTGGACCTCCCATCTTCAGTGGCTTCTGGCCAGATGATGCCTCAGCAGATCAGGCACAGGATAGATTCATTCTTTTGTGAAGAGTTTAACATCCCAACATTCAGTTTTTTTGATGGGATAATCTCTTTAGCACAACAGCGTAAAAAGGAAATATAAAGTTTGTCAAAAAAATAACTCTCCCGTGGATGACTTTACATAGACAAGGAGAGGGAGTTCAGTTATTCTAGCTGAAATACCGGCTGTATCTGATGAGGACGGACATGCCAGACAATGCTGTGTAAGGACGCTGCGCTGATCGAGCACCTGAATAGCAAGTAGTAACCAAACATGACTACAAATGAACAGCTCAGACTCAAATGTAGATAGGGGCGTGCCATCCACTGCTGTCCTTTTTGTGAAATACAATAGTTATCTTTGCAGATTATATATACAGGTAGTTCCCGGTTAACGAACGAGATAAGGACTGTAGGTTTGTCCTTAACCTGAATCTGTCCATAAGTCGAAATACTGTGCCATCTATATGCCCTGTACTTCCTTTATGCCCCCTGTGCCTCCAATGTCCCCCTGTGCCTCCAATGTCCCCCCATGTCACCTGTGTTGGCCTGTGCCTCCAGTGCCCCCCTCTGTACCCATTGTGTACTGCAGCAAAATATCATGTTACCATTTTAACCACCTTACGACCACCTAACGCTGAAAGGCTGCCACAAGATGGCTCCCCCAGGACCGTGTAACGCCGATCGGCGTCAAGTCTTGGGGGAGTGGTTTGCAGGGGACTGCGCGGGCGGAAGCTCCGTCATCAGTCTGCCAGCGCCGATCGATTGTGCAGCGCTGTACTGGGGACAGCCCTGTCGCTAGGCTGTCCCCTGGGGAGGCTGATGCCTATGACAGGGGATTGTCCTGATTGGCTGTCGGGGGGAGGGGGGAAAGCATAAATTAAAAAAAAAATTATTATAAAAAAAGAACTAATAATTTAATTAGAAAAAAGCCTGCAGCAGCGACCAGAGCCCACCAACAGAAATCTCTGTTGGTGGGCAGAAAATGATGGGATCCATCTGGATGCTACGTTGTATGGCTCTGCAGCGCACAGTTAAAGCTGCAGATTACTGAATTGTAAAAGACAGCCTGGTCATTTGGGCAAAGCCTGTGGTCCTTAAGTGGCTAAAATTGATTTTCTCAAAACTACAACTTTTTGAATTTTCTTTCACTTGTTCCAACAGAATCAAATTTCACATTATTAGGCCGGTTTGTATCAGCAGGTTGTTTCTTAAGTCTGGTGTTTGTTACTAGGGTTTTGCTGCCCAGGTGGTTAGACAGGGCTAGTAACTTAAGGGTTTAGGGTTTCACGAAGCTCATTGAAGGGGTGGGGGTTATCCTGGGTAGCCTATAGGGAGTATTAGGAAGCAGGAAGGAGTGTAGGTTCAGGAAGGGGATGATTTCCTCCCAGAGGTGGACAGAAGTGACCGGCCGGATTCCCCTTCCTCCCACTCTTAGGGTGTTTACACTTTAGTCAATGTCCTTTAAAGTGGATCCGAGGTGAACTTTTACTCATTGCATAATTGTGTTCCTTTCCTATAGTTTATAGGGCACACCCTAAGCCAATTACTTTTTTGTTTTTGTTTTAATACTCTAATTCCCTATAAACTAAACAAGCCACGCCCACCGGGTTTTCAGAGAGCCTTGGCATTTTCAGACAGTAGCAAGGGCTCATGGGAGCTCAGTCTGGGCAGGAGGAGGGGAGGTATTACTAGCCAGAGATTTCAGAGGCAGAGGGGAGGAGGAGAGGGGAGTGAAGTTGTCACAGGCTGAGTGCTGAAGATGCAGATAAGCTTGCCTGTGTGTAATGTTTACAAACATGGCTGCTGTCATTGTATTGCAGGAAGAAATAATCATATTCTGTTGAAGCTGTTTGCAGCTAGATTTGCTGTGTAAACTATCTAAACTTTAGATAAGATATATAGACAAGTTATTTGTTAAAGTTAGTTTTTCATCTCGGATCCGCTTTAATTAATATGGGGTGTCAGGTTTTAGGCTTTGTTTAAGTTGGAGCTCGGGTAGTGTTGTAGGGTCATTGCAGCCTGGCGGAGAGGGTTCTGCAGAGGTAAAGTCATGGTCGGATCCAGTGATCAGGACACACCCTTTGGCGGCTCCTCTGGTTAATTGGTCAACGTCAGGGAGGACTGTTGGTGTTATTATGGGCACACAGCTGTCCCTGAGCCGGTGGCCGAGGTTGAGGGCCGTAGTTCGCTGGCCCGGGTTCTGCCCGGCAACCCGCATTCCTTGATCTGCACATGTGCACTACGTAGTGACAGTGACACAAGTCAGCCTATACAGTGACCTAAAGGAAGATCCTCATGCTAGCAAGAGATGGTGATGGCTTAACGGTTTTTGATTTTTTTTTTTAATCTTTGCAAAAAGTAGAGATGCAACATCCATAGGTAGTATATTAATGACTTTTGTGCAACCTCTCCTCTCGGTTGATGTGGGGTTGGGTGGGGTTTGCCGGTAGTTCTTGTGCTGTTCTGTAGAACCCCGCTGTATTGCACTGCATGTCTCAGTGGCATCCTATTTACTTGACCTAACCTACGAAGTTGGCAAGATCACCAATCATCATTGAGAGAGCCAATAACTGCAGTCCAGGAGGACGTGTAGAAGGACATTCAGTGCTTTGTCTCCAACCACATTCAGAAAGTGACATCTAGTCGGATGTTATCTTATTATCTCCAGGCACCCGCAGGACGCTTATTGGCCCAGATCGGCTGGTATAAACTTCTCTAGTTCTTGCCTTCATTATAGACATTAGATCTCTGGCTCAGGCTTCTGGCAGCCTGGAGTGGTTTAGGAGAGTGTTTGTTCCAATTGCTTTTATTGTGAAGCAGAAGACTGCTGGGTTGCCACATTGCCAACACACAAAGCTTCATTCCAACCTTGGCTTGCTGTCTTCTACGTCCCGGAGACTCTTGCATCTCCCAGATGGTACCAAACATGACATCTGTGGCTTTCTGGGCTCCGTCCATTTCAGCTCTTTCCAGTCAGTCTTCTAATTTCATTAAGAAATGACAATTATCCCTTTTCTTACTGCCTGGATGTTCTTTTTTGTACCGTTGTACTCTCGTTTTGGATATCGGTTGCCTACGGTCAAAGCTGTCGTAGTTTCCACATAGGCAAAAATATCTAGCATTGAGTTTTCTTGCGCTGACTTAAACAGACCTGTTTGAAGAAGAAACCTCGTCAGGAAATTGTCATTTATTGGTCCGTTAATGGGTAACGATTTCCTGTGACTGATGTAAATAAACCCGAGAGAACATGCTGAAATGGCATCAGTTCGGTACTAAAATACACTTTACAGCCTTGTTTCCTTTATTCAGAGAACTTGCAAATTGTTAACGGGATCTTAAAAGATCATTAACGCTTTCACATTAATCAGACAAGAGGCGAGATCTCTTGCTGTTTCCACCCGTTGGAGTTAGCGGGTCTTGCCATGTAAGAACAACGTTCACTAGTCTTTCTGCTGCAGCTAAAATAAAGACTGCCATAGAATCAGTGCGCGTAAATATGCTGGGTGCTGTGGTGTCATGCTGGGTGCTGTGGTGCATGCTGGGTGCTGTGGTGCATGCTGGGTGCTGTGTGGTGCCATGCTGGGTGCTGTGTTGCCATGTTGGGTGCTGTGGTGCCTCTATGGGGCATGCTGGGTGTTGCGGTGACATGATAGAAGCTGTGTTGCCTGGAGCTTCCATAGAGAGCATGCATCGTTGTGTTGTCCTTTCCGTTCCTCATCTCCTCCTCTATCCGCTCTCCAAGTCTGTAGAAAACCACTGTAGTTGGCGATTCTCCCCATAGCATCCGAGAATCAGAGGCTAGGAGCTCTAGTGTCTGATTCATTCTCAGACACTAGGGGGGAAAGTCCAGAAGAGAAGAGGTCTGCAGAATCTGTGGACCAAGGAGTCGGAGGTGAGTAATGCCGGTCGCTGCCTGACTCTGCATGGGGGAGATCTGGGGCACACGTGGCACGTGTTACGGATCTTTCGGGCTAGCAACACCACTGTAGATATTTAAAAAAAACCAAAAAAAAAACCACTCAAACTTAAAGTGTTCCAATATAAACAATGTATGACATCCAAACAGGCAATGCAAGTGCACAAAAAAAAAACACTAGCAGTCAAAGAAGTGCCACTTTTTAGCAATATGCAAAATCCACTTTTTGGAAGTCAGATTAGAGGGCACATTAACGTTGTAATCCAATATAAAACTTTATTATAAGTACTTGGTTATCCAAAAGCTGAAAACA
Source organism: Hyperolius riggenbachi (assembly GCF_040937935.1). Taxonomy (NCBI): domain Eukaryota; kingdom Metazoa; phylum Chordata; class Amphibia; order Anura; family Hyperoliidae; genus Hyperolius; species Hyperolius riggenbachi. The sequence continues at coordinate 7,500,389 of NC_090655.1, read as the reverse complement.
GTCACATATACAGTGATGGGAAAGCTGCCACTGCAGGGAGGTCCACAGCTGTTTCGCCGTATAATTAGGCTAGACAGGACCTGCTCTTGACTTCTGGATGACAAAGTATTTACAACAAAGTTTTCTATTGGATTACATTTTGATTGTGCTCCCCGAGGTATGAGAAAATAAACTAAATAGCGAGTGTAGTAGTCGTAGTGACTTCTATACTGTGGTTGAATATTGCTAAGAAGATGTCCGAATAAATGCTGACTAAGAATAAACCGTTTTCCCGAGGGTTAAGCTCGTCATACCGTAACAGAACCGTTGTTGTGGTACTGAACATATCTTTGAAGGTCTAAGACCACACTGTTTGGGTGTGGAAGTTGTTGTTTTCTGGTTCTATCTTTTCATGTTGCACCTTTATTGCTAATTATGGGCACTTTTTGTTCTCTACACATAATTTTTTGTCCTTTTCCATTCTTACAGTATAGGCCACATGGTTTCTCGGATCAGTGTAGTGTTTTAAGGAATGCTTACTTATTTTTAGATCAATAATATAATATGAAGGCCTGAAGAAGGGTTGTCTAACCCAAAACAAGATGGCGTTGTTGCCTAAAAAGAGAATACAGGTCTTTATTGTTGTACAAAATTCTGTGGGCCTCATTTGCCTGTTAAAGGACAACGGAGGTGATAGACATGTGTATGTATAGTGCTTAGCACACAAGTAACTAGGCCGTGTTCCTTTTTTTCTTTCTCTGCTTGAAAGAGTTAAATATCAGGTATGCAAAGTGACAGTTTCAGCCTGGGTCAGGTCCCAGTCGGACTGGGTCAGACTATAGCATAACCCTCACTGTTAAGTAAATACAGCCATAAAACACTTTCCTGTCAGTAAATGGCTTCTGAGAGCAGGAAAGAGATAAAAAGGGTCAATAATTCATAATTTGAGCTCTAGCATACGTAACTGAGGGTGTCATTGAGACAATGAAACAGTAAAAACTTAAAAAAATAGATTCAAACAAAAAATAAAACTGTGGGATATCGAAAAAGGTCATTTTTAGAAGAAGGAGGATAGATACAATTGTTTTCCTCATCAGTTTATTTTCACCTCGGATGCCCTTTAATGTTATTGGATGGATGCACTTCTCATGATTGAAGACTAATTTTTGTCATTTTCTTTCAATTTTGAATATTAAAGACAAAATTAAGATTATTCTTGGTTTCCGGATCTCTACTTGTTTTTGATTTTATATCCTTATATATACACTTCTGTGACGAGGTGGTGTAAGTTGTACACTACTAAACGTATACTTTTTGTACCAATAATTTTCTATTTTTCTATATCTAGGATCAGGTAGATAACAGAAGGTTCAAGCTTAATGTGAGAGGAATACAGAGGTTGCCATCTTCATTCCCTTATAAACAATGCCGGTTACCTGGCTGTCATGCTGAGCTTTTTGTTTTAGTTGTGTTTGGGTCACAGCCCTGCAACAAGTATGCAGCCAGTGGTGTCACAGCCCTGCAACAAGTATGCAGCCAGTGGAGTCACAGCCCTGCAACAAGTATGCAGCCAGTGGAGTCACAGCCCTGCAACAAGTATGCAGCCAGTGGAGTCACAGCCCTGTAACAAGTATGCAGCCAGTAGAGTCACAGCCCTGGAACAAGCATGCAGCCAGTGGAGTCACAGCCCTGGAACAAGCATGCAGTCAGTGGAGTTACAGCCCTGGAACAAGCATGCAGCCAGTGGTGTCACAGCCCTGTAACCAGCATGCAGCCAGTGGAGTCACAACCCTACAACAAATATGCAGCCAGTGGAGTCACAGCCCTGCAACAAGTATGCAGCCAGAGGAGTCACAGCCCTGCAACAAGCATGCAGCCAGTGGAGTCACAGCCCTGCAATAAGCATGCAGCCAGTGGAGTCACAGCCCTGCAACAAGCATGCATCCAGTGGAGTCACAGCCCTGCAACAAGCATGCAGCCAGTGGAGTCACAGCCCTGCAACAAGCATGTAGCCAGTGGAGTCACAGCCCTGCAACAAGCATGTAGCCAGTAGAGTCACAGCCCTGCAACAAGCATGCAGCCAGTGGAGTCACAGCCCTGTAACAAGCATGCAGCCAGTGGAGTCACAGCCCTGCAACAAGTATGCAGCCAGTGGAGTCACAGCCCTCCAACAAGTATGCAGCCAGTGGAGTCACAGCCCTGCAACAAGTATGCAGCCAGTGGAGTCATAGCCCTGCAACAAGCATGCAGCCAGTGGCGTTACAGCCCTGGAACAAGCATGCAGCCAGTGGCGTTACAGCCCTGGAACAAGCATGCAGCCAGTGGAGGTTCAGCCCTGCAACAAGCATGCAGCCAGTGGAGGTACAGCCCTGCAACAAGCATGCAACCAGTGGAGGTACAGCCCTGCAACAAGCATGCAGTCAGTGGAGTCACGGCCCTGCAACAAGCATGCAGCCAGTGGAGGTACAGCCCTGAAACAAGCATGCAGTCAGTGGAGTCACAGCCCTGCAACAAGCATGCAGCCAGTGGCGTTACAGCCCTGGAACAAGCATGCAGCCAGTGGCATTACAGCCCTGGAACAAGCATGCAGCCAGTGGCGTTACAGCCCTGGAACAAGCATGCAGCCAGTGGAGGTACAGCCCTGCAACAAGCATGCAGCCAGTGGAGGTACAGCCCTGCAACAAGCATGCAGTCAGTGGAGTCACGGCCCTGCAACAAGCATGCCGCCAGTGGAGGTACAGCCCTGGAACAAGCATGCAGCCAGTGGAGCCAGAGCAGAGTCCCAGCATCTGATCTGCATGCTCATTCTGGGCCAGTGACTTGGAGTATCAGAGGCAGGACATCAGCACAGAGTCACAGCATCTGATCTGTGCACAGCAGTTATTATGCAGTTATTACCACCAGCAGTGTATAGTGGGTTAAGCAATTAACGTAACCCGCTTAACATGATTGGTGCGAACGTTACTATGGTAATAAGTCGATGTACAGAGGCGCCAGTAGGATAAAAGGTACTAAAAGGTTTAAAATCTCTAGGTGGTGGTGGTGGGCCAACCAACCTAAAACAGACACAATGCTGTCGATTGTAAACAACGAAAATTTATTCACATACTCCAAGGAACACTGCGACACGTTTCACGGGTACAGATCCCGCTTCTTCAGGCAATAAACAATAGGAGTATCACACAGCTCTAGGTCCAGGTACGGCTTGGCACCTCTGCCATACCTGGACCTAGAGCTGTGTGATACTCCTATTGTTTATTGCCTGAAGAAGCGGGATCTGTACCCGTGAAACGCGTCGCAGTGTTCCTTGGAGTATGTGAATACATTTTCGTTGTTTACAATCGACAGCATTGTGTCTGTTTTAGGTCGGTTGGCCCACCACCACCACCTAGAGATTTTAAACCTTTTAGTATCTTTTATCCTACTGGCGCCTCTGTACATCGACTTATCCAGCGATCCACCCTTGGTGGAAGGGTGATATACCCTCCTTCTTCTTTCACAGAGAGCGACATCTTAGTCCTGAGTGGGGACAGGCTTATACTCCCCACCTGCCTATACAGTGGTTGCCTGAGCGGTAACCTGTGTTTGTAAGTATAATACTTACCTGTCATTTCTTTCATCCTGGGTTAATACCTACTACACTATATTGGGCTCTCGGTTTGTCTGTTTATAGTTACTGTGGTAATGCGCATTACACAAATAGTGTAACAACAAGCATATGCTCTAACTTAGGCCATTCACCCTTCGACCTCGCATCTAGTTCTTCTCCTTACTAAATAACTTAATCACGCACAGCCTGTATGTATACTGTATATTTCCCCACCTCTTGTTTCCCCCCATTCCTTTAGAGTGTAAGCTCACAAGGGCAGGACTCTCTCACCCTTTTATGTCTTGGATTTTGTAGTTCATTTCCTAGCTTGCTCTCTGTAATACATTTTATTCATCATGTTACATCTGCTATTGTAATCACCTGTTCTGTATTGTGTATCAGTGTTCATATTTGATGTATATCATTGTCTGTATCATTATGTATCCCTTGTTTGTTTTCCTACTTTGTGCAGCGCCACGGAATATGTTGGCGCTTTATAAATAAATAATAATAAAAGTGGGTTGCGCTAATTGCGTAACGGGTGGTGCACGGCTGGTCGTAGTACCGATACTATTGCCGCGTGTTGCCTGCGCTCTGCAATATTACCGAGGGTTGCTGCATTAAAGGATACCCGAGGTGACATGTGACACGATGAGATAGGCATGTGTATGTACAGTGCCAAGCACACAAATAACTATGATGTGTTCCTTTTTTACTTTCTCTGCCTGAAAGAGTTAAATATCAGGTATGTAAGTGGCTGACTCAGACAGGAAGTGACTACAGTGTGACCGTCACTGATAAGAAATTCCAACCATAAAACACTTTCCTAGCAGAAAATGGCTTCTGAGAGCAGGAAAGAGGTAAAAAGGGGAATATATTATCAGTGAGGGTCACACTGTAGTCACTTCCTGTCTGAGTCAGGACTGAGTCAGCCACTTACATACCTGATATTTAACTCTTTTAGGCAGAGAAAGAAAAAAAGGAACACAGCATAGTTATTAGTGTGCTTGGCACTGTACATACACATGTCTATCTCAACATGTCACATGTCACTTCGGGTATCCTTTAACCCCACGAAGCGATATATGTTGTCAAAGTGTGGAGAAACATTGGGGTACGCTAAAAAGCAGGGCCGGAGCTACCATAGGAAAAAATGGGCAATTGCCCTGGGGCCCCAGGGCCTGTAGGGGCCCCCAAGTTGTCCCTCCCCCATCTTAACTGTTGCTCCCTAGGGACTCTGCAGAGTAAGTTGGGAGGTGATTGGGGGAGGGTCAGCAGCCAGCTCAGGGGCCCAGGAGGGAAATGTAGCTGCAACAAAGGGCCTCTAATGATGCTTTTTGGGTCCAATTGTTACTTGAACCGGCCCAGCTAAAAATTTGGGAACCGTAATGATAAGTCTGCTCGTTTTTGAAAAGGCAATCCCTGCAGAGAGTGAATTGATGGAATTGTTGTTTAGAAGCCAGATGCCTGCGCTCTGCCTGGTATCCTTCATCCCCTTCACTGAACACTGGTGTTTTCTGTGCGGTATCCAGGCTGACTATCGGCTTTCCCCAGGCAGGCAGCCTGCAGTCCCTGGTAGGTTATGCTGTGATTTAGTTACTGCTGAATCATTGCTGGGTCCGGGGTGACTGCAGATCCAGCTCTGAGAATTCTGCACTGCAGAGTCATTCTTCTGCCGGTCGTCACCGCTGACAGCTGGAGATATCAGCCAAGGCAGCTGTGTTTACCATGGCACGCCGCTCGCCGCCCACCTACCAACCCTCGGGACCCCCAATCAGTGACAGAGGGACGTTACCTGTGTGTTAATCTTTCAAACGATAGACTGAAACCTGAAGCGAAAATAAACTCATGATATAATGAATTGTATGTGTAGTATGGAAAATGAATTGAACATTAGTAGTAAAGAAAAGTCTCGTATTTTTATTTTCAGTAATATTGCTTTTTTTTTATAACGTTGCCTCATTCTGTCATATTTGCAGTTTCTAAACACTATTGATTCACTAACATCATAACCTCCTGTTACTCGCGCTATTTAATCAGGCCGTATGCTACGTGTGCTAGTGCGCGTAATTAACGTCACTCACCGGATCCCACGCTATACGTGATCCCTGCACTTTGATTGGCCCGATAGGCTGCCTGTCACTTGACATCACTTAACAGGCAGCCTATTAGGCCAATCAAAGTGGGGATAATGTCCTTTAAAGCGATTAGACCCACAGGGCTCAGAGCGGGACAAGTGGAGCGGGCGTAAGGTAACTAGCGCTCGCTATGCTACACTACAGCAGCATAGCGTGCGATCTGGCGAGTGATGGTAATTACGAGTGTTGCACTGCCGGTAGTGTGTGTAGCATACAGATTGACCAAATATCGCAAATAACAGGAGGTTACTTGCGCTATTACATTATTATTATTGTTTATTGTATTTATGAATCGCCAACATATTACGCAGCGCTGCGCAATAGATAAATGGGTTAACATGCAAGGTAGGACATACAGGAAACTCACAACAAAACAAGATCATTAGTGAATCAACCCCTCTGTCTTTTGAGCTATAAAACAAAGCAGGAATAATGACCCTTTCTGGAGTAAAACTTTATGTCAAGCTGTTTCTCACTATTTGACTGTTGTAGCGCTTCAGAAAACAGCACTGTAGCCAACCCAGTGGATCTGAGGGCTCAGAGAAGCTCTTTTGCATACATAACAACTGAAGTTTTTTTTAACTCTTCCTGTCCTGGAAAACATTATGAGACTTTTCTCATTCTTACCTGTACTAGACATACAACTCACTATCTCATAAGTTTTATTTTAGCTACAGTTGCTTTACAAACCTGGGATGACAGATGTACACTTGGGGGCACCGGCTGGGAGTCCGTCGACCATCGCGATATTGTGACATCATTACCGCTACGCACACGACTGAGATTCTCCAGCCTTTCTGATCAATCCTGTTGGCTGTAAATCGATGAGAAGATCACTCGGGTGGTAATTATGTGATATCAATTCTCCTCCAATCTAATACAATTATCTGATGGAAAGGTGGATTGGCCCATAAAACTGAGTGATGTGTGGCCAACCCTTAGACGCTATTCTGCTGTTATTATCAATGTCTTATTTTTTTACCCTCTTTAGCTCTCCAACCAAAAATGCCAAGTAGTCAAAAATCCTAAATTTTGTGATTCCCGCAAGAAGGATTTGTTGCAGCGACAGAGCTTCTCTCCTGGGGTGGAAGTCAGACTCGTATTGTACGCCTGACAGTCTGTTTGCTCGCAGTTACCATGGAGAGAGTGACACGGTCTCAGGCAGCCGCCCGGGACTGCAGGAGAGGAGTAATAAAGTGATAGCGGTATCATTTTTTCGATGAACGCCATGACGGTGACCACCAAAGTTCTGCCGGTTACACTGCTGATTTTACAGGAGCAGCTAATGGTAGCTCGACCAAAAATGGGAACACTCTAAATAGCGGACGCCGGGACCGCCCACAATGGGAACTGCGGCTATTTATCGGGGGACCAATTTAGGGGGTTATTAGTTGCCGGGCAGAGAGTTATAAGTTGGGGGGGGGGGAATTATTAGTTAGCTGGTGGGGTATTAATTGGAGGGGATTGTTAGTTGCTCTGGGGGGTTTATTACCGGGAGGGGAATAATAATTGGGGTTATTAATTGGGGGGTGGGTTATTAGTTGGCCCGGGGAGTTATTATATATGGGAGGGGGATATTAATTGCCCAGGGGGCGTTATTATTTGCAGGAGTTATTTGTTTTCTGGGGAGGGGGGTTATTAGCTGCCCACCAGGGGAGGGTTCTGTGTGAGAGTTGGGAAAAGTTAGGTCATACTGAAATATCTGCAAATATATCAGTTAGGTTGCAGAACATTGGTGAATTTAACGATATTCTACCACCGCTAGAAAATGCTCTTACATTTTTTTTCCAATTACGCCCGCACACAAATTTGTGCAACGTTTTCAAATGTACGCCTTAAAACAGCCCAGTAATGAAAACAGAGTATTTGCCTTTATTTTTCTGAAAACTCGAGCATTTTTTTTTCTTTTCTTGCATAATCAGTTAAAATGTTCTATTTATCTCTGTATGTATTAAAAGACTAGCGCTGACACGCGTGGCGTTACAAACACTGCCATCCAGCTGCATTTTAATTGCAACTTAATGACACTCGTCCGCAGCCAGGAGCCTGAACTACTGGACAAGGGCGCAGTTCAGCCTTCCGCCTGAAGGAGGCCTCCCTACAGACACATGATAACCCGCTGGCTGTCTCTTCCTCCTCCTTGACAGCCTGTACACTGTGTACATTGCCCAGTAATGCAATGCTGCTGGCCATTAGGTTACAGTGTAGCCTTGTTTGCAATCCACTGTGATTGCATCACAAAACGTAGTGAAAAACAGCCCTTAGTCATGTGACCAGCTTTTTTTTTAATACCAGGAAGACCTTGTTCACATTATGAATCACCCAGCGCTTTTTTCAAGCGCTGAGCAATTTGCGATTTTTAAAATCGCCTTTCCCTACACTTTCTAAGCGCTTAGAAAGCGGGTTTTTTTCTTTCACTTCCTGAAGTCAGTCAGGAAGTGAACTCTTGCACCTGGAAAGGAATAAATACAATGCGGTTAATTCACTATTACAAATAACGTGCTTCATAAGAGTTAACATGCCTTATCAGAGTTAACATGCCTTATCAGAGTTAACATGCCTTATCAGAGTTAGCATGCCTTATCAGAGTAGCATAGCAAGCACTACAAACTTATGCCTGCTAATTGGCAATGACGAGAGCTCCACTCGTCCCGCCCTGAGCCTCTGCGGGTCCAATCACTTTATAGGACATTATCCCCACCCTGATTGGCCCAATAGGCTGCCGGTCAAGTTTCCTGTCAAGTGACAGGCATCCTGTTGGGTCAATCAAAGTGCGGGGATGATGTCCTGTACAGTGATTGGACCCGCAGAGGCTCAGGGCGGGACGAGTGGAGCTCTCGTCATTGCCAATTAGCAGGCATAGGTTCCTAGCGCTAGCTATGCTACTCTGATAAGGCGTGTTAACGCTGATAAGGCACGCTATTTGTTATAGTGAATCAACCCTAAAGTATTTATTCATCAAATTGCTTTGGAAATCACTATACAAAGTGCTTTGCGATTTCCCTATACCTTCCATTACAGGCAAATCGCCCTGAAAATGGTACAGGCAGGGCCGGCCCGCTCATGAGGCGGGGTGAAACTTTTGCCTCAGGCAGCAAAATTCCAGGGGCGGCACCCGCCCGTCCGTGGGTGCGGGGAGCCGGCCGCCGAGCTGGAGGGGTAGCTGGCAGGACGGGGGTATTGGGCCTAGCGGCCCTCGCCTGGGTCCCCCGTGCTCCGCTCCCCTCCAGCCTTAAATACAAGCAGCCGCTATGTGTAAGAGGCACGGGCGGGGAGGACTCACCTCTTCCTCGTTCCAAGCGTGCGCTTCACTGACGTCACTTCCTGCAACGCTGCAGGAAGTGACGTCAGTAAAGCGCACGCTGGGAAGAGGTGAGTGTCCTCCCCGCCCGTTCCTCTTACACATAGCGGCTGCTTGTATTTAAGGCTGGAGGGTAGCGCAGTTCGGGGGACCCAGGCGAGGGAGGGGGGGTACGACCCCCTCCCCGCCGCTAGGCCCAATACCCCCGTCCTGCCAGCTACCCCTCCAGCTCGGCGGCCCCCCAGAGCGCGCCCCCCACCGGGGGGGGGGGGGGGGGGGTGGCGGCGGAAATTTTTTTTTTGCCTCAGGTGGCAAATAGTCTAGGGCCGGCCCTGGGTACAGGCAGCGATTTAGTGAGCGGATCGGAATCGAACCACTCATATGTGAACTCTCTCATAGGGAATTATTTTACAAGCGCTTTTAGGGCGATTTCTGAAATCGCCTGCGCTCAAAAGACACCCGCAAACGCCCTTAGTGTGAACAAGCAAGAGTATGAGATTATTGGCTCTTTGACGATCATGAAAGCGGAGTGGTGGACTTGCAGGCAGGTTCTCTTTTTCAAGCCAGGCGTCAGTCCGGGAGATGGATAAGCAGCTGAAGCATGGTACATTTATAAAAATAAAAAAAAACTGGAGATAAAAAACCAACCGGGGAAAAGCGCAGAACCCCCTCCAGCCTTATGCAAATATCTGGTTCCCCTCTGACACCTCTGCCAGCGTCTATACCCCTGAGCAGTATCTAGCCATCCTATATCACATCCTTATGCCTCCTGGTATCAGCCAATCACGCTGCAGGAAATGTCTCCACACTGCCACTGCCACTTGTCATCAGCTCCTCAAAGGGATGTTATACCGAGAAGAAAAAAAAGAAGCATGTCGCGGCTTCACCTTCCCTTCCTCCTAGGAAAGTTTTTTTTTTTTCTTCTCTCTCCCATTTTTTAATGACAGTTCTACTTCAAGGTTTCGTGTCAGGCTCCAGTTAAACTGAAATCTAGTGTCGCGCGGATGTAAGTGAGAGAGAGAGAAAAAACGAGTTTCCTGAGAGCGTTGCATGTCACAGTCTCCCCTGAATACCTAATTACACTCCGGCAAAGAGGCAGCAGCAATGTGACCTCTCTGCGCCGCAATTTGCAGGTTCCTGGGTAATTTTCCGTGTTTTCGCACTCATTAGCCGGCGCTCTGTCCGCGTTGATAGTGTTTTTTTTATCTGATATATCTCTGTAAATCCTCTGCACCACTTCACAAAGTTTCTGTTTCTATCGGATGCAAGAGATGCGTTTATCAGTCCTTCTTTTGGTTGGGCGAGAGAAGTCATTGTTTGGGAAGATAAATGGAAAGATAATTACAAAAGCGCGTTTCTGGTTTTCTTTCTTGACACCCGGTAAACGTGAAAGACTTTCTGATAGCGTCAGGCGCGGACGATAAGAAGCACAACAGACGAAGACGCTTCTGAGCTTCTGATAAGACATTGTGTACGTTCAAATACAAAAAAGTTACTCGCATGTAACCGCGGCAGCCTCGACACCTTAGAGATGTCACCTCCCGAGAATACTAATATCGTGTTTTCAGACAGCCGGTTATTGAAGCGTCACCGCTTTATGGCTGCAGAGACACTGCTGTGCGCAAATGGGATCTGGAGTTTCCAGCATTAGAGAGAAGAGTTCATTACATTGCAGAATAAAAGTGGGTTTTCTGGGGAGGCGTTAAAGCGACAATAAGGCATTTTTATCACCGCGGTACACTACCAGTTACAGACACTTAACGGTAGAAGACTACGGTATATAATAACTAGTTCATGGAGGACTCTGTGGCAGCAAGGTTCTTTGGCTGAACAACAAGCTGAAATCATCAACTCACCACCACCGTGTCTCACAGTTGGTGTGACATGCTTGTGCTGATCGTCTGGGTTTGGTTTTCAACACACAGTGCTGTTAATTATGGCCAAAGAGTATTAATTATGGCCAATTATTATTATTATTATGTATTGATATATACATTTTCTGCAGCACTGTACAGAGTATAGTCATGTCACTGGCTGTCCTCAGAGGGGCTCACAATCTAATCCTACCATAGTCAAATGTCCTGCCATATTATTATGTATTTATATAGCACTGACATCTTCTGCAGCACATTACAGAGTTACAGAGTACATAGTCATGTCACTGACTGTCCTCAGAGGTGTTCAAAATCTAATCCTACCATAGTCATAGGGTAATGTCCTACCCTATTATGAATTTTTATTTAAATACCAGTGACATCTTCTACAGCACTTTATAGAGTACATAGTCATGTCACTGACTGTCCTCAGAGAGGGGCTCACAATCTTATCACAATCCAAACATTTTCTCCTGTTGGACTCAAGAGCTGCAGCCACTGGGACGCGCTCAATGTCCTACCATACTATTATGTATTTATATAGCACTGACATCTTCTGCAGCACTTTACAGAGTACATAGTCATGTCACTGGCTGTCCTCAGAGGAGCTCACAATCTAATCCTGTCATAGTCATAGTCTAATGTCCTACCATATTATTATTATGTATTTATATAGCACTGACATCTTCTGCAGCACATTACAGAGTACATAGTCATGTCACTGACTGTCCTCAGAGGAGCTCACAATCTAATCCTGTCATAGTCATAGTATAATGTCCTACCATACTATTATGTATTTATATAGCACTGACATCTTCTGCAGCACTGTACAGAGTACATAGTCATGTCACTGACTGTCCTCAGAGGAGCTCACAATCTAATCCTACCATAGTCATAGTATAATGTCCTACCATACTATTATGTATTTATATAGCACTGACATCTTCTGCAGCACTGTACAGAGTACATAGTCATGTCACTGACTGCCCTCAGAGGAGCTCACAATCTAATCCTACCATAGTCATAGTCTAATGTCCTACCATATTATTATTATGTATTTATATAACACTGACATCTCCTGCAGCACATTACAGAGCACATAGTCATGTCACTGACTGTCCTCAGAGGAGCTCACACTCTAATCCTACCATAGTCATAGCCTAATGTCCTACCATATTATTATCATGTATTTATATAGCACTGACATCTCCTGCAGCACATTACAGAGCACATAGTCATGTCACTGACTGTCCTCAGAGGAGCTCACACTCTAATCCTACCATAGTCATAGTCTAATGTCCTACCATAGTATTATTATGTATTTATATAGCACTGACATCTTCTGCAGCACATTACAGAGTACATAGTCATGTCACTGACTGTCCTCAGAGGAGCTCACACTCTAATCCTACCATAGCCATAGTGTAATGTCCTACCATATTATTATTATGTATTTATATAGCACTGACATCTTCTGCAGCACATTACAGAGTACATAGTCATGTCACTGACTGTCCTCAGAGGAGCTCACAATCTAATCCTACCATAGTCATAGTCTAATATCACTACCATTGTCTACTAAAAACAGTAATTTAATTAGTAATAAATAAACATTTGCAAGTAACCGCAGGCACAGGGGTAAATACAATATATGGTTACAAATCACCGTGACCTTTCTAGGTCCTCTGTTTACATCATGGCAATCTTTTAGGATTGGGGTTTGTGCCATATGTTTACCAGCGACATCAGTTACTGTAATCATCCAAGAGTTTAGCGGGGGTTATTGGGCTCACATAAAACAGACAAAGAAAAGTATGCCTCATTATAATTTTTTTATTAGAAACCCAAAGGTTAGAATAAAAAAAAAAATGTTTTGATAATGGGTTTGTTTTTGAATATCTTTACTGTGGCCTATATACAACATATCAATCATTAGTTGTAAAACAAAAAGAGGAGACCGAGAGCCCAATATAGTGTAGTAGCTTGGATGTCCACAGTAAAAATAAAATCAGTAGTAAATATACTCACAAATATGGGTAACCAACCAGGTAACCACTTCAACAGCAGGTGGAGAGAATTATAACCTGACTCCACTCAGGTATAAGAAGTCACTCTCTGTAGATAGGAAAATCTGGTATAACACCCCTCCAGCAGGGGTGGACTAGACTAAAGGTGCGTACACACATGCGACTATAGTCGTTTGTAACGATCGTTCCCCGATCTTTACCAACGACGATCGTTACAAAAAACGAACCACCGACTATTAAGGCAAACGACGAACGAGCCAAATCGCTACAAAAGAAAGTTCTGTCTTGGCGGATTTTAACCAACGACGATCGTTTGCAAAAGTAGTACATCGTTGGAAACGGTCGTTCGTACTAGGCTTGACATGCGCATTTCACTATTTCTCTGTGAAACTTCTCATTTTTTTGCGCAAGCGCAATAGTTACTTTTACGTGATGTAACGTTCGTTCTAACGATCAGATCGTTACACGCATTTTAAAACTATCTTTACATAGGTCGTTCTTTCATCAATTAAAAGTTCGTTCGTCGTTCTCAACGAACGATCGTTGTCGCATGTGTGTACGTAGCATAGGTATAAAGGTTTGAACAGAGGTGCCAATATTGAGTAAAAACGTCTAAAAACAGTTTTATTACAAAAATAACAATTATTTGTAGCTCCAATATGTAACGCGTTGTCGCAGGCAAGGTCCCACTTCATCAGGGAATCATTGGAGAAAAACTGGGGGAAAAGGGATCAGAGGACAAGAGGCTAAGGACGTGTATACAGACTCTCAGATATTTAAAGGCGTTCTGTGGGGGAAAGCTGAGGATAAAAACCGCCACTTACCTGGGGCTTCTATCTGCCCCACGCCATCCTCCACCGATCCGCCGTTCCCCGCCGTCGGCACCGGGCAGTTATTCATCTGTCATAGCCTAATAATGCATGCTGCCGTTCTCATCCTCTGAAGCTTACTGCACATGCGCAGTACGAAGTTCTCTTCTACTGCGCCTGCGTAGTAAGCTTCCGATGATGCGGGAGCGAGCAGGCCGAGGCCACGCAGCCGCAGTTGGGACGGCGTGCCGCGCTAGACCGGGGCCGGCGGCGGAGACCGGCGGATGGGAGGAGGACAGCGTGGGACATTACAGCTACAGGGGGCTGATAGAAGCCCCAGGTAAATGGCGTTTTTTATCCTCAGACCCCCCCCCCCCCCCCCTACAGAACCCCTTTAAGATCTCATGAGTATATAAACGTATAGACACTTACATTGTTGGGTATGTACCACAGTCAGTCACATACATTTTACAATAAACATGCTTGGATCACTAACATGTAAAAGAGAGCTAGGTGAAGGCATTATAGTTTATTGTCTGAAATCGTGATAGTTGTGAGGGGAGAGAATATGGCCAGATATACGTGTTCACATATATAAATAAATTAAGCCAAGTAAGCATTAACCGCGGGTAACTGGTGTAATCTACTTAGAGGTCGCAATTTGATTCCAACAAACAAAGTTACCATAAACATAAACAAAGTGATGAAGCCGGACCTTGCCCTCGAAACGCGTTGCATATTGGAGCTACAAATAAATGTTATTTTTGTAATAAAAACAAATCTTTGTCCGTTTTCCCTCGAGGGAGGTGAGTCCACCAACTTCCCCGTTTTAAACAGTTTTTAGACGTTTATACTTTACATTGGCACCTCTGCTCAAACCTTTATATCACATCAATCGGTCATAGACATCAAGACCAATATTGAAATCTCGATAGACGGATGCCCTAAAAATAACCCCCCAAGTGATGAGATGACTCGGCTGAAGCATTGGCGGTAACAAGTAATACTTTGACAAGTTTTTTCACGCATCCTACATGAGAATTGCGCTACAAACACTATTTTCGGATTGACTGGGAATTTGTCACAGACTAGCGCGGTGCTTTGTGAATGTCAAGACTGCTCATAACTGAATAATTTGCACCCTGTGTGCCATCACCTGGGAGGATATTTCTAGGGAGGTGATTTTAAAGAGACCGCGAGCAGGCGAGCAAAAAGGATATCTGAACTTACCTGGGGCTTCCTCCAGCCCCCCCCCCCCATAGTCCCTCCTCTGTGTCTCCTACATGCTCCCGCTGGCGGCTCTGTTAGGGGCGTGACTTTGGCCAATGTCATGTGCAACAGTGCATGTGCAGCCCGTCCGCACGC
Organism: Hyperolius riggenbachi; assembly: GCF_040937935.1. NCBI lineage: Eukaryota > Metazoa > Chordata > Amphibia > Anura > Hyperoliidae > Hyperolius > Hyperolius riggenbachi. Next base: position 7,485,307 of record NC_090655.1, on the reverse strand, counting down.
CCAGCTCGATCATGCGCCCGTCAGCATCCTGCGCGGTCCAGTCTTTTGATGGGCAACACCATGGGGGGGGAGGAGTTTATACTGTATATACTGCAACAGACCTTTCTCTATCCATTAAGATATATACAATGTATACACACTCCATGGAAAACAACTAATCTTGCATGAGGCAACAAAAGGTAACCAATCAGGACTCATGCGGTCTGAGCTCTGTATTCCGGCTACTAGCCTGCATTGTTGACAGTGGGATAAAGAAGCTTGGGAGGGGGACCCCACATCATTTTTTAAAATATTTTTTTCATGTAAACAATATCGTATTTACTTGAATACAAGTCGACCTCGTGTAAATGTCAGCTCCAATATTTGGCCCTCTTAACCTTCCTGGCGGTAAGCCCGAGCTGAGCTCGGGCTATGCCACGTAGGAGGATATCTCAGCCCCTGGTGGGGCGATTCTCCCCATTTAAAGTGCTGTACGCGCAGCTAGCACTTAGCTAGCCGCGTGTACCGCTTGATCGCTGCCGCTCTGCGGCGATCGCTCGCAACGGCGGAAGAGGGACCCCCCGCCAGAATCCTGCGCTGCCCGGACCAATGACTTTCGGGCAGCGATAAGGGCTGGATCGGAGGCGCCTGACGTCAGGACGTCAGCTGACATCCATGACGTCATTCCGATCGTCGCCATGGTGACAGGAAAAGCCAAACGGGAACGCGTTATACGCTTTCCCCTGTTTGTTATGGATGCCGGCGACGATCGCACTAGAGGGACACATGCGCCCTCAAGTGTTGTTTCATGTAGCTACCACTCTGGTAGCTTTACATGAAACAAACAAACAAACAAAAATTTAAATATATGTCTGCCGATTTGGCAAAATCAATGAACCGCCAGGAGGGTTAAAGTGAACCTCTAGACTAAAAATCTACTCAGCAGCACTGAGAGGCTTGGTGTTCTTTAAAGAGAACCTGAGGTGGGTTTCTGCAATCAATATTAGGACACAGAGGCCCATTCTGCCTACAATGCCCAACCTCTGTGTCCTTATAGTGTCCCCTCAGACTCCCCCTGTGCTCCGCTGTCCCCCCTTATAAAAACCGCCAGGCTAGCGACACAGGCTGTTTACATTGATGCTGCCACTCACCCGCCGCTTCCCTCCTCCTGTATAGCGCAGCTCCCCGCCTGTGTCCCTTCCCTCCCGGCCTCCGTAAGCTTCCTCCAATCAGCTTACAGGGGCGGGGAGCCGCGCTATACACGAGGCGGAGAGGGAAGGGACGCATGTGGGAAGCCGCGCTAAGCAGGAGGCGGGGAGGAAAGGGACGCAGGCGGGGAGCCGCGCTATGCAGGAGGCGAGGAGGGAAGGGACGCAGGCGGGGAGCCGCGCTATGCAGGAGGCGAGGAGGGAAGGGACGCATGCGGGAAGCCGCGCTATGCAGGAGGCGGGGAGGGAAGGGACGCAGGCGGGGAGCCGCGCTATGCAGGAGGCGAGGAGGGAAGGGACGCAGGCGGGGAACCGCGCTATGCAGGAGGCGAGGAGGGAAGGGACGCATGCGGGAAGCCGCGCTATGCAGGAGGCGGGGAGGGAAGGGACGCATGCGGGAAGCCGCGCTATGCAGGAGGCGGGGAGGGAAGGGACGCAGGTGGGGAGCCGCGCTATGCAGGAGGCCGGGAGGGAAGGGACGCAGGCGGGGAGCCGCGCTATGCAGGAGGCGAGGAGGGAAGGGACGCATGCGGGAAGCCGCGCTATGCAGGAGGCGGGGAGGGAAGGGACGCATGCGGGAAGCCGCGCTATGCAGGAGGCGGGGAGGGAAGGGACGCAGGCGGGGAGCCGCGCTATGCAGGAGGCGAGGAGGGAAGGGACGCATGCGGGAAGCCGCGCTATGCAGGAGACGGGGAGGGAAGGGACGCAGGCGGGGAGCCGCGCTATGCAGGAGGCGAGGAGGGAAGGGACGCAGGCGGGGAGCCGCGCTATGCAGGAGGCGAGGAGGGAAGGGACGCAGGCGGGGAGCCGCGCTATGCAGGAGGCCGGGAGGGAAGGGACGGAGGCGGGGAGCCGCGCTATGCAGGAGGCGAGGAGGGAAGGGACGCAGGCGGGAAGCCGCGCTATGCAGGAGGCGAGGAGGGAAGGGACGCAGGCGGGGAGCCGCGCTATGCAGGAGGCCGGGAGGGAAGGGATGCATGCGGGGAGCCGCGCTACGCAGGAGGCGAGGAGGGAAGGGACGCATGCGGGGAGCCGCGTTATGCAGGAGGCAAGGGACGCAGGCGGGGAGCCGCGCTATGCAGGAGGCCGGGAGGGAAGGGACTCAGGCGGGGAGCGGCGCTATGCAGGAGGCCGGGAGGGAAGGGATGCAGGCGGGGAGCCGCGCTTTGCAGGAGGCCGGGAGGGAAGGGACGCAGGCGGGGAGCCGCGCTATGCAGGAGGCGAGGAGGGAAGGGACGCATGCGGGGAGCCGCGTTATGCAGGAGGCGGGGAGGGAAGGGACGCATGCGGGAAGCTGCGTTATGCAGGAGGCGGGGAGGGAAGGGACGCAGGCGGGGAGCCGCGCTATGCAGGAGGCCGGGAGGGAAGGGACTCAGGCGGGGAGCGGCACTATGCAGGAGGCCGGGAGGGAAGGGATGCAGGCGGGGAGCCGCGCTATGCAGGAGGCCAGGAGGGAAGGGACACAGGCGGGGAGCGGCGCTATATAGGAGGCGGGGGAGCGGAGGTGACTGATAACCTGAAGGTAAACAGCCGACTAGCGACAATCTGTGTATTTATAAGTGGGGACAGCAGATCGCAGGGGGGAGCCTGAGGGCACACTATAAGGACACAGAGGCTGGTGATAGTATGCAGAATGGGCCTCTGTGTCCTAATATTGATTGCAGAAACCCACCTCAGGTTCTCTTTAACAGTTTCGCAGCAACAGAACTTTGATTTTTTTACCCAATCCTCATTTTTAGCTGCACAGAAGAAAACTGCCCGGGCATTTTTCCCCAGATGCTGTGCAAAGCATGATGGGAATTCTGACATTGTTGTTCTCGTTCTGCTGTTTTGGTGCAATTTTTTTCTACATTTTGAATTTGAGATTCAAAGGACACAGGACAGTTGGAACTGTGTCTCATGCTCCCTGTCACCTCCTTTCAACCAAAAAGATGGCTGCCCCCATGAAATCACAAATCACTGTTCTTTTAAAACAGGGTGGGTAAGAGATTATATTGCCTATTTTAATTAACATAACTCGTGTAACTTAATGACAGTATGTTTGTTTAGGCTGAAGTTCCCCTTTAAGTTGACTTTTTTTTTTTTATTGACTCGAGTATAAGTCTACCCAGCAAAGTTAATGGCTGCACTTGGGGTCCAGGAAGAATTAACAGCTGTAGTTTGGGCTCAGGAGGTGAGGGGTTAATGGCTTCACTGCATACAGTACTGTAGCCATTAACCCCTCCTGTCCCTTAAGTACAGACAATACCTCCCTTCAGGGCCCCAAAGTGCTGCAATTATTCACTCCCTTTATGCAGCCCAGTATTCCCCCCCCCCCCTTTCCTTGTAAATAGTTGTGGCCGGGACTTTCACACCTGTGTTTTCTTTGCATTTCCTTTATCAAGAAAGTGTCACCGGTAATTGCTGCACATGGGAATGTCTCTATTAGTACACACATTACTCAGTGTGCTCAGTGTTGCCCATGACTCTTGTATAAGCCGACCCCTATACAGCAGGATTGCAGCTGTTCAGAGCCGCCCATCAAATAAATGCGCATGAAAATGTGGGCGCCCAGTAATGCTGATAGTAAAATATTGGTATCTAATACCAATATTTTACTATGGCTAAATCTAACCCTACTCTCACACAGAACCCCCCCCCCCAATGACTAACCCTACATGCCCCCCCCCCCCCCACTGCACAAACTACCTGCCTAACGCCTAACCCTAAACCCTCTCCCCCCCCATGCAAACTACCTGCCTGACACTTCCCCCCCCCTCCCCCCCGCGCAAACTACCTGCCTGATGCCTAACCCCCAGGGCCGGACTGAGGCAGAGGCGGGAGAGGCTACAGCCTCGGAGTGCAGTGTAGGAGGAGCGCAGGGCCAGGCAGAGGCGAGAGAGGCTCCAGCCTCAGGGCGCAGTGTAGGAGGGGGCGCAGGGCGGGGCCAAGGCAGAGGCGATAGACGCTCCAGCCTCAGGGCGCAGTGTAGGAGGAGCGCAGGGCAGGGCGGGGCAGAGGCGAGAGAGGCTCCAGCCTCAGGGCGCAGTGTAGGAGGGGGCGCAGGGCGGGGCATAGGCAGAGGCGAGAGGCTCCAGCCTCAGAGCGCAGTGTAGGAGGGGGCGCAGGGCGGGGCCGAGGCGAGAGACGCTCCAGCCTCAGAGCGCAGTGTAGGAGGGGGCGCAGGGCGGGGCCAAGGCAGAGGCGATAGACGCTCCAGCCTCAGGGTGCAGTGTAGGAGGGAGCGCAGGGCCAGGCCGAGGCAAGAGAGGCTCCAGCCTCAGGGCGCAGTGTAGGAGGGGGCACAGGGCGGGGCATAGGCAGAGGCGAGAGAGGCTCCAGCCTCAGGGCGCAGTGTAGGAGGGGGCGCAGGGCGGGGCCGAGGCAGAGGCGAGAGACGCTCCAGCCTCAGGGGGCAGTGTAGGAGGGGCACAGGGCGGGGCCGAGGTGAGAGAGGCTCCAGCCTCAGGGGGCAGTGTAGGAGGGGGTGCAGGGCAGAGGCAAGAGAGGCTCCAGCCTCGGGGCGCAGTGTAGGAGGGGGCGCAGGGTGGGGCCGAGGCAGAGGCGAGAGAGGCTTCAACCTCAGGGCGCAGTGTAGGAGGGGGTGTAGGGCTGGGCTTAGGCAGAGACGAGAGAGGCTCCAGCCTCAGGGCGCAGTGTAGGAGGAGGGCGCCGGGCCGAGGCAGAGGCGAGAGAGGCTCCAGCCTCAGGGAGCAGTGTAGGAGGGGGCGCACAACTCACTCAGCTATCATTCCCCTATTGTGTAGGAAGCAGAGAGAAGTAAGAAAAGGGGATACATGGCAGTGACTGCAAGCCAGATAACTAGAGGTTAAGATGTTGGGTTGTTGGGGCCCCTAGGCTGCCTTTTAGTCTAATAGCAATCAGTGTGTGACGGCTGGGGGGGGGGGGCGCACTTTGGTGTCTCAGCCTTGGGTGTCCCAGCTCTGCCTAACCCTAAAGCCCCTAAAGCAGAATGTGATCACAGCAAATCAGAGCTTTGCAAATCTATCAGCTGATCAAACAAGTCACATGCTTCTCCATGAGTTCTAGACATGACCATCACCACTGACAACAGTCTGCTGTACTGGATCTTGAAGTTCCTCTCACAGGCTGCCAGGAACTTCAGCCTCACTGATGTAATGGAACAGAAAAGAGCAATGCAAGCCACACAGCCGTTAATTAGAGAGTATCTGACTTTTGTATTTTAATTGTTTTTCAAGTTCACCTTGGTTATGGTAATTTGGGGTTTTGCTTTTTGGTGCCGTGAGAAGCCCCCTTGAAGTCTGTCCCATTTATAAGACCTTGTAGTGATAAAACAAAGGAGGAAAGCGCGCCCGGCATGCGACTGATCGGCGTCTGTGTCGTCAGCGAATCAGGACCCCCGCTGTCATCAAGGAGGGCTTGCGTCCCGAGCCAACGCTCTCATGGCTTTGGGGTGTTTTTTCTGAGATTGTTTTTTCTCCTCTCCTGATTTGGAAAACGCACTGCGAATACAGCTCAGAAGCAGCGGAGTACAAATGATGATTGAAACCGATCTCGGCTTAATATTAAAGCTTTGTTTTATCTTGGGTTAAATAAATAAATAAAATGAGAATAATCTGATTGGCTAGTTACAGTTCCTAAAGCAACCTGCAGACATTTGAGCATTTCAGGGTTGTCAGATATGCAGAGGACAATCCAACAGTCATCTTTATTTATTATATTTACAAAGCGCCGACGTATTACGCATCGCTGGACCTTGGTTAAGGTTGCAGACAATATTTAGGGGTGACATACAGCAATCAGACAATACAGAAAACAGTGGCGGCTCCCGGATTATTTTTTGAGGGGGGTGCTATGCAGGTGCTGGACCAATTTGTGGGGTAGCTGATGACCCACGGCGCGCCTAAAAAAATGGGTGTGGCTATAACCTGCGGCGCATGAAGTGGCAAAGAAATGGGCGTGGTCACGGATGAGGGCGGAGCTAACTGTAATTTAAAGTGAACCCGAGGTGAGAGCGATGTAGAGGCTGCTATATTTATTTCCTTTTAAACAATACTAGTTGCCTGGCAGCCCTGCTGATCTATTTGGTGGCAGTAGTGAACTGCAGGTTCAGAAACAAGCATGCAGCTAATCTTGTCAGATCTGACAATACTGTCAGAAACCCCTGACCTGCTGCATGCTTGTTCAGGGTCTATGGCTGAAAGAATTAGAGGCAGAGGACCAACACGGCAGCCAGGCAGCTGGTATTGCTTAAAAGGAGATAAATATGGCAGCCTCAATATCATTCTCACCTCGGGTTCCCTTTAAAAGTGCAACGCAAAGACAGAAAACGGCGCCTGAAGCCCTACACTGCAGACTTGAAGTCTCCAGAGCAGGGCTACGAATGCCATTTTACCGTAGCCCTGCTCTGCCGCTGCCGGTGAACTGACACGGCGTCTATTAGACGCTGAAAGTCAGTTCACGCTGGGGGGTGCTAATAGGGTGCTTAGACAAATTTAGGGGGTGCTTCAGCATCCCAAAGCACCCCCCTGGCGCCGCCACTGCAGGAAAACCAGATCACACAGCACAGTATGAGTACCAGGTAATGCTTAGTCAGTCACTTGATGGAGCATGGAGATTAGGCAAGTGGAGCTCACTCAGTAGTGTTGCCACCTCATCTCTTTAAATACCGATACTCCTAAGTTATACAGGTTTTGGGGTTACTCACAAATAATCAGTGCTTAAACTGCATCTAACTAGCCACAAGGCATGTACAGTATAATTCATATGTGCCGGTATTTATAGGGATCAGGTGGCAACCCTGCTGAGTTCCGGAAGCCTGGATGCGAATGTCTGTTCCTGCCTAGGGGAATAGGATGCGAGGTGCGGATATCTGCAGCGTGCCATCCATCATTTTTCTGGGTCGCTTCTGAAAATTCTCATGCGATGGAAACGACTCCATTGACATGCATTGGCTTCAGGTTTTATGCGATGCGAATTCGCGGCTAGTGGAAACAGTCCCTTAGGGCCACTGCACACCAAAAAGCGCTAGCGTAGTCGCAAACGCTCAGCGCTTTTTGAAGTGATTTTTCTAGGTGATTCTAGGCATGTGCCTAGCGATTTTCTGATCATGCCTAGCGATTTTTGGAGCATTTTAGTCTAGTGTTAGTTATTTCTTGTTACAGTAGAGCTGGAACTGAACAGCTTCTGTAACAAAAACGCTTGGAGAATCGCTCTGATCTACCACTTTTCTGAGCGATTTTCCACTTTCCTATACTTAACATTGAAACTGAATCGTCTCAGAAATCAGCAGAAATGCTGCAGGAGCCGCGTTTGGGGAAAATCACATCGCTCTGGTGTGCTCCATCCCATTCAAATACATTAGCCAAGCGCTTTTCAAAGAGCTAGCATTTTTAAAGCCCTCAGAAGTGCTGTTGGTGTGCACCAGTCCTTAGGCATTGTTCACATCTAAAAACGAAATCGCAAACGCCAGCATTTTTTTGATTTTGTGCGCAATGTTTTTAAGCGCCTCCCGGCACTCCACTGCGCGCTGCATTTTTTAAAAGCGCTTCTCTATAGTGCTTTTGCAGAGCAATGTTTTTGAATTCACTCCCTGACGCAAGTCAGGAAGCGAACTCTGTGACCCGGAAAAGAATAAATACAAAATCGAGAACGCAATAGCCGCACAAAGCGATTTGTGAGCGTTTTGCGCTTTTCCTATACCTTTTATTGTAGCAGAATCGGCCTAAAAATGTTACAAGCAGCGTTTTAGTGAATGGAAAGCAGAGGAAACACGCTGATATGAACTGTCCCATAAGGAATCATTGCACAAGGTATTTTAGGAAGTTTTTCAAAGTCGCCGGCGCTCAAAAAAAGCGCAAAACTCCCTAGGTGTGAACAAGCTCTCACTTCAGGTGTGTGATTCAGACACAAGTCCTCGGTCTGGTTCCTGCCTGCTCTGTGCCTCCCTGTCTGGTTCCTGCTTGCTCTGTTCCTCCCTGTCTGGTTCCTGCCTGCTCTGTGCCTCCCTGTCTGGTTCCTGCCTGCTCTGTGCCTCCCTGTCTGGTTCCTGCCTGCTCTGTGCCTCCCTGTCTGGTTCCTGCCTGCTCTGTGCCTCCCTGTCTGGTTCCTGCCTGCTCTGTGCCTCCCTGTCTGGTTCCTGCCTGCTCTGTGCCTCCCTGTCTGGTTCCTGCCTGCTCTGTGCCTCCCTGTCTGGTTCCTGCTTGCTCTGTGCCTCCCTGTCTGGTTCCTGCCTGCTCTGTGCCTCCCTGTCTGGTTCCTGCCTGCTCTGTGCCTCCCTGTCTGGTTCCTGCTTGCTCTGTGCCTCCCTGTCTGGTTCCTGCCTGCTCTGTGCCTCCCTGTCTGGTTCCTGCTTGCTCTGTGCCTCCCTGTCTGGTTCCTGCTTGCTCTGTGCCTCCCTGTCCGGTTCCTGCCTGCTCTGTGCCTCCCTGTCTGGTTCCTGCCTGCTCTGTGCCTCCCTGTCTGGTTCCTGCTTGCTCTGTGCCTCCCTGTCTGGTTCCTGCCTGCTCTGTGCCTCCCTGTCTGGTTCCTGCTTGCTCTGTGCCTCCCTGTCTGGTTCCTGCCTGCTCTGTGCCTCCCTGTCTGGTTCCTGCCTGCTCTGTGCCTCCCTGTCTGGTTCCTGCTTGCTCTGTGCCCTACCTGTCTGGTTCCTGCCTGCTCTGTGCCTCCCTTTCTGGTTCCTGCTTGCTCTGTGCCTCCCTGTCTGGTTCCTGCTTGCTCTGTGCCTCCCTGTCTGGTTCCTGCCTGCTCTGTGCCTCCCTGTCTGGTTCCTGCCTGCTCTGTGCCTCCCTGTCTGGCCTGCTACACCTGTGCCTCATCTCTGCTCGTTAGGTCCTTCAGTGCTGGACTTCCCAGCATGCCGCACTGCTGCATGGGTCAAGTAGCATGGAAACCTCAGCCAGAAGGACTTCTGTTCTGTCGCCCCCCAACTTGGGATACCTGAAGCAGAACCCAGTCCAGTCCGCCATGTCGTGTAATCTTTGCCTTGGTGTTTGTGGTTCACTTTGTTCCGCCTGCTCTCTGACTGATTCCTGCCGGTTCCTGGACCCGCATTGCTGACAGCGGACCTCAGCCTCCAGATTATCAGTGGAACTGTGATCTGGTACTTTGCCTAGATCTAGTTACTGAATTTATGGTTGCTCCTGGCAACTGCTGTGTCTGTCCACTGCTGCAGTCTGCAAAGATTCTCGCATCATTCCTAGACTTGCTTTGGATCTGTAAGTGTATCCTGCCTGGACTGTATGTAGCTTATAATGTGGTTGTCCTTAGCGACCTCCCTTGTCAGTTACAGTATTACAGTTAGGCCTGGGATTTGGGGAGTTGCCTGGATCCACACTGCATCTTGAAGGGCCTAATCCCCCAAGACAATCTCCCTCTTAGGGCCCGTTTCCACCAGAGCGAATCTGCACGCACTTCCTGCATGCAGATTCGCATAGACAATACAAGTGGATGGGCCAGTTTCCACTTGTCAGGATTTCTTGACGTTTTTCTGTGCAGAAAAATCTGCACGGTAGACCCCGCAGAATTGACATACCGCTATGCGAATTGCATACAATGTATTAAATAGGAAATTCACATGCGTTTTCGTAAGCAAGTTTTTCTGCTAATTCGCGGGCGTTTTTCACATAAAAACAGTGTAAAAGCACACAAGCACTGACATGGTTAAATTCACATACTTACTAACATATGTGAAAACGCCCGTGAATTTGCGGTAAAATTTGCATATGCGTACGAATTCGTTTTGCGGTTTCCGTAAATAATTTGCACCGCACAAGTAGAAACGGACCCTCATCATGGATCATATGTACCTAATTATTGTCCTTAGCAACCTTTGTCAGTTATTGCAGTTAGGCCTGGAATTTCCTGGATCCAAACTGCATCTTGAAGGGCCTAATCCCCCAAGACACTCTCCCTAAGGGCCCAGTCACACCTGAGCGGGAATCGCGCGATTGCCGCACATGGCAAACCGCTAGCGGTTTTCTAAAAAACACTACACATGGTAGCAAGTGGCAGTGTTCTCACTGCCGCGTTTGCGGTTAGCGATAACCGCAAACGCGCTGCATGCAGCGGTTAGGAGGCGATTAGCGATCGCAACAAAACCGCCGCAGTGCCCAGTGATTTTTTTTTTCGCGTTAAAATCACTCCTGCAAAATACCGCCGGCGTTTTGCGATAAGTGTGAACGGGCCCTTAGATAATCTCCCTCTCACCGTGGACTATATGTAGCTTATAATATTGTGGTTGCCCTTAGTAACGTCCCTTGTCAGTTATTGCAGTTAGGCCTGGGATTTTCCTGGATCCACATTGCAGACAATCCTACTCTCGCCACAGGGCATGTCCTATTCTTCCTGCAGAGCTCATGGCTGTCCATACTGGATGGCTTGTCCTCTCAGACCTAAATCTGATCCTGCAAAACATTAAAGGACTGAAGTGAGAGCGACATGGAGGCTGCCATTTTGATTTCCTTTTAAGCAATACCAGTTGCCTGGCTGTCCTGGTGATCCCCTGTCTCTAATACTTTTAGCCACAGCCCCTGAACAAGCATGCAGCAGACCTGGTGTTTCTGACATTGTCAGATCTGACAGGATTATCTGCATGCTAGTTTCTGGTGTGATTTGGACACTACTGCAGCCAAAAAGATTAGCAGGGCTGCCAGGCAACTGGTATTGTTGAAAAGGAGAGAAATATGGCAGCCACCATATACCTCTCGTTTCAGTTCCCCTTAAAAGACCAACGGTCTGACACTGTGTGGCGTCCCGTAGTCTGACTCTTCAGGGCTGGTGTTCCAACAAACCAGCATACATTGACAAAATAGCATACATTTAAAGTGATATTCTCCTTTTTAGTAGAATCAGTGTCCCCTTGCCCGCTCGCTGGGCTGCGGGCTCAGTCCTCGCTTGGCTCAGACAACTTTTTATTCCAAGGCCACATACACACATCAGACCATAGTCTTTGGAAAATGAAAGATCCCAGACTAATCTTACCACCCTTTATGTAGTATGAGAGCCATACTCTGCACAGTCTATTTTATGGAGCTGAGCTCCCCATCAGACAGAAATCTTACCCCCTTCCATGTAGTATGAGAGCCACACCTACACAGTCTATTCTATGGAGCTGCACTCCCCATCAGATAGAAATCTTACCCCCTCCATGTAGTATGAGAGCCATACCTACACAGTCTATTCTATGGAGCTGCACTCCCCATCAGACAGAAATCTTTGCAAGATGCATTCATCTGCAGATCAGATCCACCAGGATGGATTTTCAGATCTGCAGATGATTCTGATCTGCAGATGAATGTCTGTTAAACAAGGTGTGTATGAGGATCTGCAGATCTCATAGACTATGAATGCAATTTGCAGATACTGATCTTTTGTGTCTGTACAGCATCTGTGTGTGCAGCTGCAACTTGCAAAGATTTCTGTCTGATAGGGAGTTCAGCTCCATAGAATAGACTGTGTAGGTATGGCTCTCATACTACATGGAAGGGGGTAAAATTGGTCTGTGATCTTTCATTTTCCAAAGACTATGGTCTGATGTGTGTACGCACCTTAACTCTATGTCCACTTGGATAGTGGACATTGCACACCAGGACCCAGGCTGCTAACTCTAGGTACTATAGTGCTGCTGATGGGGTTAATTTATGACCTGCATGACTTTGCACACGCTCAGTACCATTTGTATGCCATTTTGTCGGGTATGGTCAGGTATACTGAAATGTTAGTCGCTGGTTTGACAACTCTATAAAGGAACTAAAGAAACAGGGACGCAGACTGGAACGAAGGTGGCGCAAACATCAGTCTCCTGATGACAAACTTTCCCTAATTGCTCACCTGAAAAAATATCAAACAATGATTCACAAAAAGAAGTCCTTATTCCTGTCTCACGAAATTGCAAATGCAGCCAACAGACCTGCCCAACTCTTCCGCACGGTTGACAGTCTCTGCAATCCATCTTGCAGGAAATCCAGCATCAGACCTTCACAGGAACTGTGCGAGAAATTTGCCCACTTCTTCTCAGACAAAGTCTCCTCCATACGATCTGCCATTCAATTCACAGCCCCAGAAACTCATGCAGAGCCATATAACAGGTGCAAAAATAGCCTACCACCATGGTCTGATTTTAAGGTAATCACTGAAAAAGACATCTTGGATATCCTCTCAAACCTTCGCCAGACTACCTGCGATCTGGACCCTGGCCCCACTAAGTTCATGTTGAAATGCCCTGAACTATTTACACCGGCATTCCACAAAATAGTCAACGGCTCCTTACAAGAAGGGTGGTTTCCCTCTACTCTGAAAGAAGCAATCGTCAGGCCTCTACTCAAGAAACCATCCTTAGACCCAGATGCTCTAAACAGCTACAGACCTGTCTCAAACCTCCCCTTTCTGGGAAAAGTTATTGAAAAGGCTGTCTACCTCCAACTTGAAGCCAGGCTCTCCAGAAACCACATCCTTGACCCTCTTCAATCTGGTTTCAGGAAATATCACAGCTGTGAAACAGCCCTCACCCAGATTTGCAATGATCTGCTCATTGCAAGAGACAAGGGTCAATGTTCCATCCTGATTTTGCTCGACCTCTCGGCGGCTTTTGACACAGTCGATCATGAAATCTTACTCACCAGGCTACAAGAGTACTGTGGCATAGATGGCATTGTTCTCCGGTGGTTCAACTCCTTCCTGGCTGGCAGAACACAAAGGGTAGCCTTAGGGCCCTTCCTCTCCAACCCTGTACCACTAAAATACGGTGTACCTCAGGGCGCAATATTATCCCCTTTACTGTTCACCATATACATGCTGCCACTTGGAGAAATCATACAAAAACATGGCCTGACATATCATTGCTATGCTGATGACACCCAGCTATATTTGTCATTCAAACCTGACGTCACAGACCCTACTCCACAAATAAACGCATGCTTAGCTGAGCTTCAGGAGTGGATGAATAATAATTGGCTAAAACTTAATGCTCACAAAACTGAGGTTCTTGTTATCGAGGGCCAGGGCTCAACAGCAAAGCAGCTCCAGTCTCAACCAATACCGCTAAGGATAGGGAGCTCAGACCTGAACAACTCAGACTGTGTGCGCAGCCTGGGAGTACTGATTGATGGGAAATTAAGCTTCAGGAATCAAATCTCAGCTGTTGTGAAACATTCCTTCTTTCACCTAAGGAATATTGCAAGGATTAAACACCTAATTCCTTCAGAGGATCTTCCAACCCTAGTTCATGCCTTCGTCACATCAAGGTTAGACTACTGCAACGTCCTCTACACAGGCCTGCATAAGAAAGACTTACGCCGCCTGCAATTAGTACAGAATGCCGCCGCAAGGCTGTTAACGAGCCAACCCCGCCATTGCCACATAACACCAACCCTGAGCTCACTCCACTGGCTACCGATAAAATGGAGAATTCTGTTTAAGATTGGCTTACTGACATTCAAATCCTTGCACAATCTGGGCTTTGGATACCTGAAGGACTTGTTGCAACTACATCACCCCCCACCCACACAATCTTAGATCAAAAGGAAGTAACACCTTGGTCACCCCCAGAGTTCACCGCAAAACCTTTGGAGACAGAGCCTTTTGTCATGCTGCCCCTACACTTTGGAACTCCCTGCCACACCCAATCAGGACAGCCCCATCCCTGGAAACATTTAACCTCCCTGGCGTTCTATTAAGATCGCCAGGGAGGCTGCGGGAGGGTTTTTTTTAAATAAAAAAAAAACTGTTTCATGCAGCCAACTGAAAGTTGGCTGCATGAAAGCCCACTAGAGGGCGCTCCGGAGGCGTTCTTCCAATCGCCTCCGGCGCCCAGAATAAACAAGGAAGGCCGCAACGAGCAGCCTTCCTTGTTTTGCTTACATTGTCGCCATAGCGATGAGCGGAGTGACGTCATGGACGTCAGCCGACGTCCTGATGTCAGCCGCCTCCGATCCAGCCCTTAGCGCTGGCCGGAACTTTTGTTCCGGCTGCGCAGGGCTCTGGCGGCTGGGGGGACCCTCTTTCGCCGCTGCTCGCGGTGGATCGCCGCAGAGCGGCGACGATCAGGCAGCACACGCGGCTGGCAAAGTGGCGGCTGCGTGTGCTGCTTTTTATTTTGTAAAAATCGGCCCTGCAGGGCCTGAGCGGCGACCTCCGGCGGTGATGGACGGATATATTCGTCCATACCACTGAGGAGGTTAAGTCTAAACTGAAAACCTACCTCTTTAGTCTGGCATTCATGAACATCTGACTATCTCCTCTGTAACACAACCCAGCCTGCAACCCTGTATTAATCTGAGACACAGCTATGCGCTTTGAGTCCTATGGGAGAAAAGCGCTTTACAAATGGTATTGTATTGTAAATGTTAGAACACCGGAACCCCACAAGATCTCTGAATATTTCCTGTAATATTTGGCACCGCGTTTGATTCCTCTGACGCCCATCACCCTGCGGTCTTCTCTCCGATGGGGCACTTGTGGTAGGTAGTGGTACCACTCTTTGCCAGATGCCATTGATAATCCATGTATATTCACATCACTGGGGATGATCAGTGAGATGCCAATATTTCTGAGTTCATGCAGAATGCAGACCTGGAATACCGAGCAGCGACGATTATTTCCCCGTTGGCGATATACGGTGGTTGCAGGGTCCACCTTTGTGAGTATAAATACTCTTATACTACAATCTAACATCTAATACCCAACCATACAGCACCATGTGGCTCCTGGTCTCTCCTTGTCATACAAGTGACCGGGGTATCCCTACAGTGACCACCTTTTCTAATTGAGGAGAGCCAGGCAGTCAATAGGGAGAGCCACACACCCTGCTTCTCACTCTTATTTCATGCAAAGGGGTATCAGGTGGGTCTCTCAGTGTATCAAAGCAGAGGAAGCTGACAATTCTGCCGGCATCCCTGCATCCCTTTAGATGTGTACATTTGTATTGCAGCACACAGAAGAGCTCCCCCTGGTGGCTGCAGCACATCTAAAGGGATGAAAGGCTGCATTGGATAGAAAACCTCAGTCACACACACAGCTCGCTGCCCTGCTAGAAGGCTGGTAAGTGAGGTAGTGAATTGAAACATGTTTGTTCCGCATTGGTGCGGTGCGATTCCAATGCGGAAAACGCATGTGCGGTTTTCCATGCGATTTCGCATGCGTTTTGTGGCCAAGCATTTTTAACCATATCAATGCTGCTGTGCTTTTTACATTGTTTTTACACAAACGCATGCGAAAACGCATAGAAAAATGCATGGCAAACACGCATGCAGATTCGCTCTAGTGGAAACAGGCCCTAAATTATCCAACTTTTGCTTCATGGGGGGTAAAACTTTTGTGAATTTTGAAAAAAAAAAAAAAAGAATGAGGTATTTTACAGTCCAAAATGCTTTTCCCGAACTGCTTATTTTGAATAGAGCCCAACGCGCTGTGATTGGCCGAATATTATGGGTGTAGTTTACTACAACCTATCTAAAAAAACTAGCAGTTGGAGAGGGTGCTGTCCACCCAATCGTGTTAGCTGATTTTTCCCTATGAGGTTTCCTGCTAGGGTCCCCTAGACTAGCAGCAAACCTTGACCTACTTCACCTGAATGTAGATACTCAAATTCTTTGGGGCCTGCTGTAGGAATTTTTCTTGATCCCATTTTGACCAGAGTGTTTTTTCGGCATCTACACAAACCTCCGAGCGTGGATTTTTTTGGCTGTAATTTGACATAAAGAACACACGATTGCGTTTCCCTTTTTTCACATTCAGCCTCCACAACAGCCAAGCGTTTTCTCGACAGTCGGGCCCGGCTGGCTAGCTGGAACGAGATGCTAGAAGTTAAATCACATGATGAATGCGCCTTTGTTCTGGGGGTGGAATCGCGCTGCCCGTAGCCGCAATCCTTTGGGCAGGACGCTAGATTTGGCTGAGTGTGTCTGCTCGGCGTCCAGGTTCTCTGATCGCTTCTGTTTAACGTGTTTTCATGACAGCTGTAGACACACAGCTAAGGGCCGGCCGCTGACAACACATTCTATTTTCTTTTTACTTTAATTGGGACTATTAAGTCTCTCTTCCTGACTGACTATAGTCAAGCTGTTACAGAACCAACTGGCCATAAGTACGCTCTCTGCGTGCCTTTTTCCTCTAGGAAGATATGTTGTGATTTTTGTGTTGTACAATGCTTTGTTTTGGACACTCAGGTGTGAGTTTACTATCACTATTTCCAGCATTGGCCCACAAAGCAGGCAGGTATGGAAACAAACGGACATTGCATAGTGTTGCTGGAGCGCACTTGTTTGAATTACATGTTTTTCCCTCAGGTGCGCTAAAAACGCACACAATTAAAGTCTATTGGTTGCCATGCAAATCTCAGCCATTTGTGATTTGTTTTGTAACCTTTTAAAAACAACATGTTGGATCTTCCGGCATAGATCTTCCAAATACATGAAAGATACAAAAGCGAAGAACCAAAAACGTAAAATGCAGAGAAAACGTTTAGAAATGAAGATGTTAGGAACCTCATCGTTTTCCACACAGACAAGTGTGCTCCAAGCCTTAAAGGGAACCTGAAGCGAGTAAAATTATTTAAAATAAACACGTGACGTAGCTGCAAATGAATATTACATACTAACCTCACCGTCAGTTCCTCTCAGAAGCTCACCATTTTCTTCTTACAGTGATCCCTTCCAGTTCTGACAATATTTTGTCAGAACTGAAATATACCAGTTGCTGTCAGTTATATATCAGCAGCTGTCAGTTACAACTGAATGTGCAAGGTAATGTCCATGTTTCCCTATGGCTCAAGTGGGTGATATTACAGTTTAACAGTGTGCTGACCATGAAGCTGTTATGGGGTAATGGCCATTTTCAAAATGGTGGACGGAGAATTCCATTGATCACAGTGGACAAACAGGACGCAGGAGAGGAGACAGAGATTGATAAGTAGACTACACGGGAGGTAAGTGTGACTTGTGTATCGTTATTCTGACTTTTAATTTTCAGTTCAGTTCAGGTTTTCTTTAGAGGACCTGAACTCAAAACTTCTGCTGTAAAAGATAAGCAACAGCTAATAGCCTTTAAAGAAAAACACTTCTTTGTTAAGCTGATATAATTCTGCAGTGTGTCGACTTCCTGTTTTCATGGAAGCAGACATAGGGTTAACATCCTGTGTTTACAAATTAGCTGCTCTGCCATTGCAGTCAGCTGATACAGCTGATCAAATTACAATTTGTGATTAGTCACAGATGAGATGCAATTAGACAGGCTAAGCTCTCTAAATACATACAGGGTGCATTTCTCTATGTTTTCCTTCTGTCCTGTGCAAGAGTTCAGGTCCTCTTTAAGCTTCCTACACACACTAAACTAAACATGACGGATAAAGACCCCTCAGGTGAGAATATAATGCGTATGGCAGCACCAATGCGTCAGCAAGAGTTCCGGATTGCCCCAAGTGAGCCAACAAACCCGGACTGCATTTTTCTGCTCCACTTTGCATTCAAATTGTATGCAGATAGTAATTGGACCAATCAAATGTATTTCTTGGCATTTTTTTTTTAATAGTTCCTTTTCAAGCAGCTTAAAATTTTGCATCAAATTTGCACCCATCAGTATTGCATCTGTACATTTATCTTGGCAACAGGGGAATTTGCTGCTGGGGTGTACTAAGGGCTGCCGCACACCAAGAGAGCTTGAGTGCTTTTTAAAAACGCCAGCGCATTGAAAAGCACTTGGCTAATGTATATGAATGGGATGGGTCATACCAGAGTGATGTGATTTTCTCCAAAACGCAAACTCAGGTCCTGCAGCAGTTCTAAGGCCTCAATGTTAAGTATAGGAAAGTGGAAAATCGCTGTTAGAAGCGCTAGATTAGAGAGGTTTACAAGCATTTTTGTTACAGAAGCTGTTCAGTTACAACTCTACTGTAACAAAAAAAAACCCGGTACACCAAAACGCTTCAAAAATCGCTAGACATGATTAGAGAATCGCTCTACACATGCCTAGAATCACCTAGAAAGATCACTTCAAAAAGCACTGAGTGTTTGCAATTACACTAGCGCTTTTTGGTGTGCACTGGCCCTTAGGCCTGAGACCCACTGAAAACAGCAAATGCAAAACGCAACCGCTAGCGTTTTGTCTGATCGGTTTGCAAGCGGATTCATGCGCGTTTTTGGTCGTGTTTTGCAACATTGTATTTTTTTGCCCAGCGGGTGCCTAGCGTTTTGCGATTTGCGTTTTTATCCTGATTGATCCTGTGAATTATTTTTCATTTTGTTACAGTGTGCTGAACCGCAAAACGCTAGCAAAACCGTTCAGTTTAGGTTTTGCTGAGCGTTTCCGCTAGCGGTTCAATACTTTACATTGAAGCGCCAACGCTCCCAAAATGCTGCACGTCCTGCGTTTGCGTTTCTGAGAAACGCAAACGCTCCTGTGGAAGTTGCCCCATCCATTAACATTAGCCCAGCATTTTGGCAAACTGCTAGCGTATCGCAGCGCTGCCAAAAGCGCTCCTGTGGGTTCCAGCCCTAAAAGACACTGAAGCGAGAATAAATCTCGCTTCAGTGCTTATATTCAGCAGGGGCATGCGTGCCCCTGCTAAAACGCCGATATCCCGCGGCTAAACGAGGGTCCCTTCACCCCCAAATCCCCCCCCCCCCCCCTGCAAAATCAACGACCAAATTGTTCGGAGATTTTGCTGCTGCTGAGGCAGGGCTAACGGCTGCAGCCCTGCCTCACAGCGCCGTCTATCAGCGGCGCATCGCCGCCTTTCCCCCGCCCCTCTCTTAGCAAAGTAAGACTGAGAGGGGCGGGGGAGAGGCAGAGATACGCGCTGACAGACGCGTGTGAGGCAGGGCTGCGGCCATTAGCCCTGCCTGAATGCGGAAGCGCTGGCCGGGTCTCTACGAGGAGATTGGGGAGGTAAGGGACCCCCGTTTAGCCGCGGGATAGCGTGCCCCTGCTGAATATAAGCACTGAAGCGAGATTTATTCTCACTTCAGTGTCTCTTTAATAGCATTGCTTTTTTGGGGGGATCGCTGTACAGCTGCAATAGGGCCGTATTGGGATCCCTGTGGCAAATATACTGCAAGGATTTTCTGTAAAAACAATCAGCAATAGAAGCGAAATGATCGCAAATAGAATCCTTTCTACTTTTATTAGCGATCGTATTATCTGAATGTGCCAGATTTGCAAAAATGATTTGTGGGGACCAATCGGAAGCTTGACGAAAATCTTGTGAAAAACTGCCATTTATTGGGGAATTTGTGGGGATGGAGGTGCCCTAATTATTGAGCATAAAAAGTTGTAAAAGCATAAGAGAGGTTGTTCTATTACCTCTCTGGAAGATAGGACACCAGTTCAACTGGAAAAAGTTTTGGTGCTAGCCTGGTTTAGGGAATCCTACAGGAATCCTCATAGGGGTCCAATTGCAGCACCCTCTACAGCACAAAGCATTGTGATTGGCCGAATAGTGTGGGTGTACTTTACTACAACCTATATGAAACCTAGCTGTTCCAGTGGTTACCATCCACCCAATCTTGTTAGCTGAATTTCCCTATGAGGCTTCCTGCCGGGTCCCCTAATCTAGACCAGCGCCAAAGGTTGTTGAGTGTTTTTATTTTTTTATTCAAAACGCAGACAATGAGTTTCATGGGTACCAGCCCGCTTCCTTAGATCAATACAAAGTGCCTTGGAAAAATGTGCATTGGAGAATGGGTGCCTCCATTTATCAGAACATTACGGCACACGAGAACGGAACTGTGTAAAGCAATGGGATCCGTTCATGTCAGTCCGTAATATATCCCTTTAGTCCGCTCTGACAAGCGCAACACAACTTTGGCGAACGCTGTAATAAAAGAGCAGGAGATTTGGGCGCAGCCGGCGCCACTGTAGCCCGTAATAGGAATTATGGCAATAGCGGCGTGCTGTCAGAAGATGGGAGTTGCTTTTAAAACACTAATTGGTCCGCCAGCAATAGCTGGAAGCCGAATTATATCATTTCCCACTATCCACTTGAACCTGGAAGGGGAATAATAATGAATGCCTCTGGGACTTGTGCAGCAGCAGGATAAACCATACAAGCTGTATCCTGCGCCCAAGTCTCCCGGCGGCCAGTTCATATGTATGCCGACCTGCGCGGTAATTCCGGATTGGCTGGATGAAGCGGAGGCTGACCTAATCAATGCTAGGAGAACAGAAGCATGAGGCTCCCATTGGTTTGCAATAGACCAATAGGAATAGTCCCTCCCCAGGAAGTATTATCATTGGTTCACTGAGAAGTGGACCAATGAAAATGCTCCCTGGTGCTCATGGAGGATTCTCATTGGTCTTTTGCAATCCCATGGGAGCCTGATGCTTCTGATGAGGAACACAAATGCCACGGTGATGGGTTCCACGCGGATGCAGAAGTAAAAATGAAACGGAGGGAACTGGATGAAAAACTGATGGCGATGTAAGAAACCCATTTAAAGGGAAAATGGAGACCTGGATCATACTTGCCTCCTGTGTAGTCTACTCCTCAATCTTTCTCCTCTCCTGTGTCCTGTTTCTCCACTGTGACCCCATAACAGCTTCCTGGTCAGCACACTGTCACACTGTAATATCACCCCACTTGAGGCATAGGTAAACATGAACATTACCTTGCACATCAGCTGCCCTTTCAGTTATCACTGGCAGCAACTGATATATATTTCAGTTCTGCCAAAATCTTGTCAGAACTGGAAGAAATCACTGTAATAAGAAACTGGTGAGCTTCTGAGAGGAACTGACGGCAAGGTAACTATGTAACATTCATTTGCAGGTACATCATGTGCTTTTTAATTTTATTCGCTTCAGGTTCCCTTTAAGGCTCTTTTCTACTTGCGTTTTGCATGCTGTGTTTTGCGATCCCATTCCGATTGCTAACAAAATCACAAAACACAGGATACAGTTAAATGAATGTAAAAGAGGGTGGCTGTTTACTTTAGTGTGATCTGTTTGCGACATGATTTTGTCAAGAGCGCAGTTGTTGTCCTGCCGTATTTTAGGTGCAATCGAGCTCCTGCACAGAGTATATCCCAGGAGTGGAAATTGGGAGGAAGCGCGATTGCAGCTAGTGATGCTTATTCACATTCCGTGCAGTGTTCTCCCCAGAAATTTTTTTTCCAGCCGGGTGGCATGAAAAAGTAGCTGGGTGGGGCGAGATGAGATAATGCAGGGCAGGTGCTTCTGTGCGCAGCTCTGCTTACAGCAGAGGAGGAGGTGAGCTAATAACAGCCGGGTGCTCACCAAAACTAGCCGAGTGGAGCACCCGCCTAAAAGAGCCTGGGGAGAACACTGCCGTGAAACTTACATTTCTTAATTTCCAATCGGAAATTAGCATTCGGAAAACAGAATTCCCTGGAAATCTGATTTACCGCAACTCTGTAATTTTAGCTCAGCCGCAGAACTCGGAAGCATTGCACCAATCGGAGACTGTAGAATTTTTCTGCAAAATTTTAATTTTAGACCAATCACAAAAATGCTGATTTTCTGTTTTCCCCCAAAAAATTTTTCTCTGTGTTTTTTTTTTTTGTTTGTTATTTTCTTTGCATACTCTTATGCAAAAAACGATTAATAAAACATTCCTCAGAAAATCGGAAATTGTTCCTGTGCAATCAGAAATGGGCATTTCTGGCCATCCCTAATTGCAATGCAGTGTTTCCGATTTGAAAAGAGCCCTTAGGCTACATACACACTTGAGATAAAAGTCTTTTGGAAAAGGCAGATCTTTTGCAGATACTGATCTTTTGTGTCTGTGTGTTCAGCCTCTTGCAAAGATTTGTATCTGATGGGGAGTGCAGCTCCATAGAATAGACTGTGTAGGTGTGGCTCTCATACTACATGGAAGGGGGTAAGATTTCTGTCTGATGGGGAGTGCAGCTCCATAGAATAGACTGTGTAGGTGTGGCTCTCATACTACATGGAAGGGGGTAAGATTTCTGTCTGATGGGGAGTGCAGCTCCATAGAATAGACTGTGTAGGTGTGGCTCTCATACTACATGGAAGGGGGTAAGATTTCTGTCTGATGGGGAGTGCAGCTCCATAGAATAGACTGTGTAGGTGTGGCTCTCATACTACATGGAAGGGGGTAAGATTTCTGTCTGATGGGGAGATCAGCTCCATAGAATAGACTGTGTAGGTGTGGCTCTCATACTACATGGAAGGGGGTAAGATTTCTATCTGATGGGGAGTGCAGCTCCATAGAATAGACTGTGTAGGTGTGGCTCTCATACTACATGGAAGGGGGTAAGATCTCTGTCTGATGGGGAGTGCAGCTCCATAGAATAGACTGTGTAGGTGTGGCTCTCATACTACATAGAAGGGGGGAAGATTTCTGTCTGATGGGGAGTGCAGCTCCATAGAATAGACTGTGTAGGTGTGACTCTCATACTACATGGAAGGGGGTAAGATTTCTGTCTGATGGGGAGTGCAGCTCCATAGAATGGACTGTGTAGGTATGGCTTTCATACTACATGGAAGGGGGTAAGATCTCTGTCTGATGAGGAGTGCAGCTCCATAGAATAGACTGTGTAGGTGTGGCTCTCATACTACATGGAAGGGGGTAAGATTTCTGTCTGATGGGGAGTGCAGCTCCATAGAATAGACTGTGTAGGTGTGGCTCTCATACTACATGGAAGGGGGTAAGATTTCTGTCTGATGGGGAGTGCAGCTCCATAGAATAGACTGTAGGTGTGGCTCTCATACTACATGGAAGGGGGTAAGATTTCTGTCTGATGGGGAGTGCAGCTCCATAGAATAGACTGTGTAGGTGTGGCTCTCATACTACATGGAAGGGGGTAAGATTTCTGTCTGATGGGGAGTGCAGCTCCATAGAATAGACTGTGTAGGTATGGCTCTCATACTACATGGAAGGGGGTAAGACTTCTGTCTGATGGGGAGTGCAGCTCCATAGAATAGACTGTGTAGGTGTGGCTCTCATACTACATGGAAGGGGGTAAGATTTCTGTCTGATGGGGAGTGCAGCTCCATAGAATAGACTGTGTAGGTATGGCTCTCACACTACATGGAAGGGGGTAAGATTTCTGTCTGATGGGGAGTTCAGCTCCATAGAATAGACTGTGTAGGTATGGCTCTCACACTACATGGAAGGGGGTAAAATTGGTCTGTGAGCTAGCCTTTTCCGAAGACTTTTATCTCAAATGTGTATGTAGCATTAGTCTTTTTATTCTGTTGGTTTTTGGCTGGTGGCCCTTGGCCGAGTGGACCTGTCTCCACATTAACGTTCAGATACAAAGAGCTCTAATGGTTTTCCTCATTGCCGTTGCGTGGGAAGACCGTGCATTACGCCAGAGCCCTCTGCAGAGCGAGCGTCCCGGCGTTCATTATGTCTGACAGCTGCAGAATCACCGCGAGTCATATCATCGCATCTGACACGTCAGTCAGCTCCGATTACTGCAGCGAGTGTGAGACTTGGCACAGGCCGGGGTGAACATACATAATCCAGCAGAAACGCGAGCGGAGCCAGAATCCGCCGCCACTTCTGACGTTTAGTTAGGGGCTATAAGTAGACTGATATTAGCGTTCCAGAGACATGCAGGGACGTCTCCGCTCAGAGCGAATAATAAAGACGGGGACGCTGGTTAACTGACGCGAGCGGAAGCCCACAGACGATCGCGGGGTGGAGAAATTTCACGCTCATGTCAAACTTTCATTTTGGTCAACCCAATTAGCCAGTCTTGACATTGCTTTGGGGAGCGTTCATTTAAAGAGGAACTCCAGTGAAAATAATAAAGTGCTTCATTTTTATTAAAATGATGTATAAATGATTTACTCAGATTGCACTTTCCGCTCCCTGATTTACATTCTGACAATTTTACTGCTGGCAGGTGATGTCAGTGGAAGGAGATGCTGCTTGCTTTTTTGCAGTTGGAAACATCTGTTATTTCCCACAATGCAACAAGGCTCCCACAGTATGATGTCAGAACCATGGTCCTGACATCACACTGTGGGAGGGGTTTCACCACAATATCAGCCATACAGCGCCCCCTGATGATCTATTTGAGAAAAGGAATAGATTTCTCATGGGAAAGGGGGTATCAGCTACTGATTGGGATGAAGTTCCATCCTTGGTTACGGTTTCTCTTTAATAGTACGTCCGCAGAAAAATATTAAGGTGAAATGTCGCCCTAGGCAAGATAGCAATTTCTGCCCACTGCTGATGGTTACCTGGCTTTTTTTTGTTATATCTGGTAAGGGCTATGATCCTCCAGGCCCCTAGACTCTCCCCATGCCCTAGGGAACTGCCTAGGTTTGCCTTGTGGATAATCCGGCTCTGAGTATGTGTGTTTAGTTGGGCGCCGGTTGTTGCCGATAGGTAGAGGATCGATAATGTTCTGTTATTAACATTCTACTATAGGCTTTGCAACGGTAGTTTTGTTGCATTATTGGGGGCTGGTTACCCATCATTGCCCCCTACCACTACATGAAACTCTTTGACTAACCCTAACGTACCCTCCTCTCCCCATTATAACCTCTGACATTAAAACTTTTCTAATGCCTAACCATACATTTTTCCCTACCCTTCTGAGCAAACCACTTCCTATACACCTAACTAGAGTTGAGCCGAAATTTTCGTAATTTCGCATTACTATAATTACGCATGCGAAATTTGCGATTACGATGTGAAATTATGGTAGCGTAATTGCCATTAAAATCGTAATTGAAAATACCGTAAGCGTAATTTTCAACGCGTAATTTCGCGTTTCGTTCATGCCGTAATTTCGCATTAACCGCTACCGTAATTTCGCGTTAAACCGTAACGCTCCGTATAATATAAAAAAGCCGCCGACTTTAAGGGTTAATAGCAAAGCCCCCTTAAATGCTAAGAGCCTCAAATTTGGAGAATATATTAAGGAGATCAGGAGGAATAAGAGGAATTTTTTTTTTTTTCAAAAAGACCTTATAGTTTTTGAGAAAAACAATGTTAAAGTTTCAAAGTAAAAATGTATGCATTTAAAAACCCGCCGACTTTAACGGTTAATAGCAAAGCCTGCTTAAAAGTTTAGAAACCCCAAATTCCTAGGGTATATTAAGGGGATCAGTGGGAATAAGAGGAAAAAAAGTTTTTTCAACAAGACCTTATAGTTTTTGAGAAAATCGATTTTTAAGTTTCAAGGGCAAAAATGTCTTTTAAATGCGGAAAATGTCAGTTTTTTTTTTTGCACAGGTAACAATAGTGTATTATTTTCATAGATTCCCCCAAGTGGGAAGAGTTTTACTTACTTCGTTCTGAGTGTGGGAAATATTAAAAAAAAACGACGTGGGGTCCCCCCTCCCAGACCGCTTTAACCCCTTGTCCCCCATGCAGACTGGGATAGCCAGAATGTGGCGCACCGGCCGCGTGGGGCTCCACACCCTGACTATACCAGCCCGCATGGTCCATGGATTGGGGGGTCTCGGAAGGGGAGGGGCAGACAAGCTTTCCCCTCCCCCTCCGAGCCCTTGTCCAATCCAAGGACAAGGGGCTCTTCTCCACCTCCGATGGGCGGTGGAGGACGCGATTTCCTGGGGGGGGGGGTTCATGGTGGAATCTGGGAGTCCCCTTTAAAAAGGGGTCCCCCAGATGCCCCCCCCCCCCTCCCAGGAGAAATGAGTATAGAGGTACTTGTACCCCTTACCCATTTCCTTTAAGAGTTAGAAGTAAATAAACACACAAACACTTAGAAAAAGTATTTTAATTGAACAAAAAACATAACCATGAAAAAAGTCCTTTAATATTCTTAATTAACCATTAATACTTACCTGTCCCTTTTTAAATAAATGATCCCGCGCAATAGCCTCGGAAATGTTCAATCAGTTACAATGTTACATTGTAACTACGCCGCACCCGACGTCACTCGCCGCTCAGCCGCCGCAGCAATTACGCGTCCGTGCAGGACGCTAAGTCCCCGCAGCTCCCGCTGTCCACCCCGCCCACATCTGTCACCCACATGTCACCCACATGTGGGTGACATGTGGGTGACATGTGGGAGAGGCGGGGAGGGCAGCGGAGCCGGCGGGGACTTAGCGTCCTGCACGGAGTCCGGACCCGACAGAGCTCTGAGCTATATAGCTCAGAGCTCTCTAAGCATCTTTGTATTTGGGCTCCAAGGAGCCCCATTGGTCCTTAGCAGACCAATGGGGTTCCTTCTGATTTGGAGCCCAAATACAAAGATGCTATAGCTCAGAGCTCTGTCGGGTCCATGCGGCGGCTGAGCGGCGAGTGACGTCGGGTGCGGCGTAGTTACAATGTAACAAAGTTGTTTCCAGAGTAAAATGAACCATAAATTACTTTTCTCCTATGTTGCTGTCACTTACAGTAGGTAGTAGAAATCTGACAGAAGTGACAGGTTTTGGACTAGTCCATCTCTTCATGGGGGATTCTCAGCAAGGCTTTTATTCCTTATAAAGATACTCTCTAAAAAGGATTTAAACAATGATGCTGGCCAGCTTCCCTGCTCGCTGCACAGTTTTTTGGGCAGTTGGACAGAGCAACTGCCATTCACTAAAGGTGCGTACACACATGCGACTATAGTCGTTTGTAACGATCGTTCCCCGATCTTTACCAACGACGATCGTTACAAAAAAACGAACCACCGACTATTAAGGCAAACGACGAACGAGCCAAATCGCTACAAAAGAAAGTTCTGTCTCGGCGGATTTTAACCAACGACGATCGTTTGCAAAAGTATTACATCGTTGGAAACAGTCGTTCGTACTAGGCGTGACATGCGCATTTCACTATTTCTCCATGAAACTTCTCATTTTTATGCGCAGGCGCAATAGTTGCTTTACGTGATGTAACGTTCGTTCTAACGATCAGATCGTTACACACCTTTTAAAACTGACTTTACTTAGGTCGTTCTTTCATCAATTAAAAGTTCGTTCGTCGTTCTCAACAAACGATCGCTGTCGCATGTGTGTACGTAGCATTAGGCTACATACACACTTGAGAAAAGTCTTTGGAAAATGAAAGATCACAGACCAATTTTACCCCATTCCATGTAGTATGAGAGCCATATGTTCCCAGTCTATTCTATGGAGCTGAACTCCCCATCAGATAAAAATCTGTGCAAGATGCTGCACACGAAGATGCTGTACACATTCAACAGATCAGTATCTGCAAAAGATCTGTTCCTGCAAAATATCCGTTCCTGCAAAATATCCGTTCCTGCAAATAGCATTCATAGTCTGATATCTGCAGATCCTCATACATACTGTACCTTGTTTAACAGACATTCATCTGCATATCTGACGATCATCTGCAGATCTGAAGATCCATCCTGGTGGATCTGGCCTGCAGATGAATGTCTGTTTAACAAGGTGTGTATGAGGATCTGCAGA
Source organism: Hyperolius riggenbachi (assembly GCF_040937935.1). Classification (NCBI taxonomy): domain Eukaryota; kingdom Metazoa; phylum Chordata; class Amphibia; order Anura; family Hyperoliidae; genus Hyperolius; species Hyperolius riggenbachi. The sequence goes on along the minus strand of NC_090655.1, from coordinate 7,457,837 downwards.
TATCAGACTATGAATGCATTTTGCACGAACTGATCTTTTGCAGATACTGGTCTGTTGAATGTGTACAGCATCTGTGTGTGCAGCATCTTGCAAAGGTTTTGATCTGAGTATGGCTCTCATACTGCATGGAAGGGGGTAAGATCTCTGTCTGATGGGGAGTGCAGCTCCATAGAATAGACTGTGTAGGTGTGGCTCTCATACTACATGGAAGGGGGTAAGATTTCTGTCTGATGGGGAGTGCAGCTCCATAGAATAGACTGTGTAGGTGTGGCTCTCATACTACATGGAAGGGGGTAAGATTTCTGTCTGATGGGGAGTGCAGCTCCATAGAATAGACTGTGTAGATGTGGCTCTCATACTACATGGAAGAGGGTAAGATCTCTGTCTGATGGGGAGTGCAGCTCCATAGAATAGACTGTGTAGGTGTGGCTCTCATACTACATGGAAGGGGGTAAGATTTCTGTCTGATGGGGAGTGCAGCTCCATAGAATAGACTGTGTAGGTGTGGCTCTCATACTACATGGAAGGGGGTAAGATTTCTGTCTGATGGGGAGTGCAGCTCCATAGAAAGGACTGTGTAGGTGTGGCTCTCATACTACATGGAAGGGTGGTAAGATTTCTGTCTGATGGGGAGTGCAGCTCCATAGAATAGACTGTGTAGGTGTGGCTCTCATACTACATGGAAGGGGGTAAGATTTCTGTCTGATGGGGAGTGCAGCTCCATAGAATAGACTGTGTAGGTGTGGCTCTCATACTACATGGAAGGGGGTAAGATTTCTGTCTGATGGGGAGTGCAGCTCCATAGAATAGACTGTGTAGGTGTGGCTCTCATACTACATGGAAGGGGGTAAGATTTCTGTCTGATGGGGAGTTCAGCTCCATAGAATAGACTGTGTAGGTGTGGCTCTCATACTACATGGAAGGGGGTAAGATTTCTGTCTGATGGGGAGTGCAGCTCCATAGAATAGACTGTGTAGGTGTGGCTCTCATACTACATGGAAGGGTGGTAAGATTTCTGTCTGATGGGGAGTGCAGCTCCATAGAATAGACTGTGTAGGTGTGGCTCTCATACTACATGGAAGGGGGTAAGATTTCTGTCTGATAGGGAGTGCAGCTCCATAGAATAGACTGTGTAGGTGTGGCTCTCATACTACATGGAAGAGGGTAAGATCTCTGTCTGATGGGGAGTGCAGCTCCATAGAATAGACTGTGCAGGTGTGGCTCTCATACTACATGGAAGGGGGTAAGATCTCTATCTGATGGGGAGTTCAGCTCCATAGAATAGACTGTGTAGAGTATGGCTCTCATACTACATGGAATGGGGTAAAATTGGTCTGTGATCTTGCCTTTTCCAAAGACTTTTATCTCAAGTGTGTATGTAGCATAAGTGCTTTTGAAAATAAATCCCTGAGAATCCCCCATGAAGAGATATACTAGTCCAAAACCTGTCGCTTCTGTCAGATTTCTACTACCTACTGTAAGTTACAGTGGGTAATTTAATGGCTCATTTCACTCTGGAAAAAACACACTTCTTATTTGTATATGTTTGCACGTATTTTAAATCTTACAATTTTCGCCATCGTGCCCCTTTTAAATGAATTTTGCGGTGTCTATTGGTCAAAAAGGGTTAATTTCTTGAATGCGTCAGGAGATATAGTGCTCGTATATCGTGGTTGTCGGTAGTCCTGGCTCAGCGGGATGGTTATCTAACCGTGTTTCCGTTGGGCCTACCGAACCCGGCAATTGCCTCATCAGTCTCTTAATTAAAGCGGCTCAGATCAAAGTACTCATCGCAGAAGCCTTAATCTACTTGACTGTACGGTAATCTTTTTCTTACTCGCAGAAGTTATCAATCAAACCTGCCAGAGGAAGAGAACGTGCAGCGTGATCGCCTGCGTCTCTCTCCCCTTCCTCGCCGCTTTCACAGTCCATCAACCGGAACCTCCACTGCGCTCCAGTCCCAAGAAATAAACAACCTTAATTACTCTGCGCTGTTAAAACGCGCGTTCCTCATTATATTCCACTCCAAAGAAAAGAATATTTTTCAATATCATTAAATGTAATTGGTGCTTTAGTAGTGATGAGTATTTTTCAGATTAAACATATTACGGTTTATGATTCTGCTAAAGACCCCGGGAGTATAAAATGGCTCACTAGTTCATCTATATGTTGTACGTGTGCTTCTTGGAGGAATCGGAAACTGAAAGATGATCCTTTTTTCTGGCGTGCTGTAATTCATACGACCGTCCGACGCGGGGGAAGGTGGAGAGATGTTCAGCTAGGGTAATGCAACGCTGACTGCGGGGATCCTGTAAGGCCTATTTCACACTACAAATAGTAATCGGTAAGCGCTTAGCGATTGCAATTTTCAGAATGATGTTTAGAGGAATGTGCGTTTTTGCACTTCGGGGAGTCAGTGGTAGACAGTAAGCTGTAGCAGTAGGGAGGGGAAATTATCACTGAGCTGAGTTGAAAAATAAAGAAGGGCAGAAGTCATGTTACTTTTAGCATCTCAGAGAAACCAGCAGAAAATTAAATGTAAAAAAAACCCAAAACATTAAAATCAGGATAGCGAAGCTAAATACAAAATTTCTAATTGGATGATTTTTTTAAATTTCTTTTTTTCCAGTACACATTTGCGGCTGAGCCATGATCGTGTTTGCGTCTGCAATCGAGATTCAGCAGGCAAAATCTCACATTTTCCCGCGATTTGTGCTTGTGATTCTCATTCAATAGAACGTGAATCACAGCATGATCGCCCTTAAAACGCTGCATGCAGCGCGTTCGCGATTAATCGAAATCCCAACTGCTGCAGTGTGAATTTATCCATAGGGATACATGCTGAACGCCGGCGATCAGCGACGCGATGAAAAAGCGCCCAGTGTGGACTGGCCCCTAATATGGCGTTTCAACCCACTTTGATATTTAAAGGACACCCGAAACGAAAATAAACTAATGAAAATAAATTCCTTCTCCTAAAAATGACTTTTTAAGATATTCCACAGTTTTATTTTGTGTAAATCTACTTTTTAAACTGTTTTATTGTTTTTGCTCAATGACACATTCATTGAAGTATGCCAGAGCTAAAATCTGTGAACTATTGACCCTTTTTATCTCTTTCCTGATCTCCAGAAGCCATTTTCTGCTAGGAAAGTGTTTTATAGTTGTAATTTCTTATCAGTGAGGGTCACACTGTAGTCACTTCCTGTCTGAGTCAGGACTGAGTCAGCCACTTACATACCTGATATTTAACTCTTTCAGGCAGAGAAAGAAAAAAAGGAACACAGCATAGCTATTAGTGTACTAGGCACTGTACATACACATGTCTATCTCATCATGTCACATGTCACTTCGGGTGTCCTTTAAGGTTCTTACCCATCTCACGATTCTTCCGACAATGAGCAGTTTTTTTGTTTTTGTTTTTTTTTGGTGAACTGTGATTGTTTTCGTGATCTCTTGAGGGGTGGGTACAATTAGGCGAGATGCACGGAGAAAAATACCAATACAGCAGATCAGATCTTTAAGATCCCTGATGACTCCCGTACAAACTCCCGCGATCATTTGAACTCTCGTTTGCAGGGCCGGCGCTACCATTAAGGCAAAGGAGGCAACTGCCCCAGGGCCCCAGAGCCTGTAGGGTGGATACAAGAGGAAAAACATTTTTTCAAAATCGGCCTTATAGTTTTTGAGAAAATCGATTTTAATGTTTCAAAGGAAAAAAAACACACATTTAAAAACCTGCCGACTTTAATGGTTAATAGCAAATCCACCTTAAATGCTAGAAACCCTAAATTTGCAGGATATGTTAAGAAGATTATTAGGAATAAGAGGAGAAAACAATTTTTCAAAAAGACCTTATAGTTTTTGAGAAAATCGATTTTAAAGTTTCGAAGGAAAAAAAGTATACTTTTAAATGCGGTAAATGTCACTTTTAGTAGCAAGCCTAACGGTAGTGTAATTTTACATGCATCAAACGAAAGCGCAATAAATTTCCTGACGGGGTTTCCAGGGGGTCTATACGCAGCCGCAGCGCTTTGGCCAGGGATCCCTATACAGCCGCAATATGGCTGTATGAAGATCCCTGGCATGTTTTCCTATTTTCCCAATTTTTTTTTTTTTTATGTTTAGAGTGTGGGAATTAAAAAAAAAAATTGTGGGGTCCCCCCTCCTGAAACTTTTTAACCCCTTGTCCCCCATGCAGGCTGGGATAGCCAGAATGTGGAGCTCCGACCGATTGGGGCTTCATACCCTGACTATACCAGCTGCAAAAAAGGTCTCTTAATGCCGATTTTTGTTCCGGGGTATCTGTTGGGGGAGCTCCCCAGGTTTATTTTGCCCTGGGGCCCCATTGTTGCTTAAACCGGCCCTGCTCGTTTGCGCCCGTCGTGTGCTGTTCCACGGGCAGGAAGATAGGTTGGGGAACTATTGCTGCTATAACTATGTCTACCAGACCTAGACAAGGCACTGCAGGCATGTGTGTGGGGAGAGGACTACTGCTATACCAACCATAAGCCTCACCATTGTTACTACAGATATGCCAGGCTGTGGGGGGGGCGACACTTGTAAGGCAGTGCTGAACTAGTTGGCACTAGCTCAAGTTAGCTTCTTTCCTGTTTTCAGTTATTAGATAATCTATAAAGTGTTCTTTCTTTGTTTTTCTTCATATTATGTCTTTTCCGCTCACTAGAAAGACGTGAAATCACTTTCTGCTCCTGACAGAGATCGTCCCAAGTCTCTGGCAGACAAATTCTGACACCCATTGTCAGAAAATAAGTCAAAATGATGCATTATTCCCGACACAATCCTCCTTTTTAAAGCGAAAACTTTTCCTGCAAGATTCCGCGCTTCGCTTGACATGCGCCGCGCCCTGACAGCTCCGCGCTTTTGTTTAATGATTATTTAATGCTGTTTACCATTCATGCATTCCATGTGAAGTATTGGCGTATTAATGATATTCTTAAAAAAAAAAAAAAAAACAATAACAAAGGCGATGACAGAATAGAGCCAAACGCTCGCCGTTTAAATTAATCAACACGCTGATAATGAAAGGAGAAAATCGGTATAAATAAAAGCATCGTCCCGTCGTCATACTGCAATAACAAATTAAAAAAATATCAGAGCACCATTTCCTATATCTTACAGGTTGCAGAAGTCATTAAACATGCATTATATGGCTGCTCGCTGCTACTGCTAGCGAGATCATCGCCTTCGCACGGATAAAATGAAAGCTCGGCTGATCAGTTATCAATAATGAAATATTTAAGTGGTTGCACTGGGTCTGAGCTGTACTACCGTAGCAGAGCTATTAAATAAGCAAATACAATTAAATCTGAAGATAGAGGAGTGTTTTGGAGTTTAGTGTTTTGCCGTTTAATATCAGGGAGCGAGGTTCCGTGCCAGCTGGGGGCAGATTCCTGATAGGAACCCACCAGCGCACTTTACAGCGTTGTCTAATGATGTCATGCCCACTTTATTATCCCACCTCTAATTATGTGCCTGCCTGTTCCGAGCTTGCTGTATTGTGCTAATTATGTGCCCCCCAGTGCACTTTATGTGGCTGTCTCTATGTATATGCCCCCCACAACTTTATGTGGCTGTCTCCATTTATGTACCCCATAACTTTTATGTTGCTATCTCTATGTACGTGCCCCCACAACTTTCTCAGGGTATCCCCCTGTTTCTAATTGGTGTGAGCTGACTAGGTTTAAAGGGAAGCTGAAGCGAGAAAGATCTGGACCTACCATATTTATTTCCTTTTAAAGTGGACCTGAACTCTTGCACAGGACCGAAGGAAAACAGAGAGAAATGCACCCTGTATGTATTTAGAGAGTTTAGCCTGTGTAATCCCCCCTCATCTGTGACTAATCACCAGTGTAATTTTATCTCTCAGCTGTGTAAGCTCAGAAACCTCTTCTGCCATGGCAGAGCAGCTAAGTTGTAAGCACCCTATGTCTGCTTCCATGAAAGCAGAAAGTAGACACACTGCAGATTTTTTTTGCAGGATTTGTATCAGCTTTAACAATGGAATGTTTTTCTTTAAAGGTTATGATGCTGTTGCTTACCATTTTAGAGCATAGAGGAAGTTCTGAGCTCAGGTCTGCTTTAAACAATCCCAGTTGCCTGGCTGTCCTGCTGATTATTCTGGCCTCAGCTGTGTCAGAATCGCACACCTGAAGTGTTAGGAGCAGGGGGAGGAAGGGTAAGTGTGTGAATGGGGTTTGGGTTACATGATACTAAAATATCGGTAATTATTACTGATATTCTATCACTATTAGCTAGAGTAACAGAATATCAGCAATTTCACCAACAGTCTACTAGCTGCTGCTTTTTACCCGAACGCACAGCAGCATCTGTCGGAAACACTTTTAAATGGAACCTGAAGTGAGAGAGATATGGAGGCTGCCATATTTCCTTTTAATAAATACCAGTTGCCTGACTGCCCTGCTGATCCCCTGCCTCTAATACTTTCAGCCAAAGCCCTGAACAAGCATTCAGCAGATCAGGTATTTCTGACATTATTGTCAGATCTGACAAGATTAGCTGCATGCTTGTTTCTGGCGTGATAGACCAGCAGGGCTGCCAGGCAACTGGTATTGTTTAGAAGGAAATAAATATGGCGCCCTCCATAAACTTCTTATATTAGTTGTCCTTTAACATAGCCACAGCGTTTTCGGCTAAATCCTCATTCATCGCCGGGGGCTGCCATCCTGTGCTGTTAATAATGTTGGGCTTCCTAAAAAAAATTTGAATCTGCTTTTGAAAAATCTTCCGGTGACCTGTTGGGGATCAGATGAGCCTTTTAGTGATGTCATAAAATCCATTTAACAACATTAGCAGAGGCAGAAGTGACTTTTATTGTTGCTTTGTCAGTTTGATGAATCCATACTGAACCAGAGTTCACGCATTCATCACATCACGGCTGGACTATTGCCACGCCCTTTATACAGCCCTACTAAGCAAAGACCTACATCGCCTGCAGCTAGTACAGAATGCTGCCGCAAGGCTGCATACAAGACAACCCCGCCATTGCCACATTACACCAATCCTTTGCTCACTACATTGGCCACCCATAAAATGGAGAATCCTTTTTAAAGGGAACCAGAGAGGAACGAGGGGTGAAAAAAGGCAAAGATTTTATACATACCTGGGGCTTCTTCCAGCCCCATAAGCCTGAATCGCTCCCACGCCGCCGTCCTCAGCTTCCTGGATCCGCCGGTACCGGGCCTGTCACTTCCGGCGGACGCGGCCAATTGTCCGCATCACAGGGGCTCCCTCCATACATGTACGCATGAGGCTGCGCAGTAAGCAGCCACATGCGTATCTGTATGGGGGGAGCACCCTGTGATGCGGAGAATTGGCCGCGTCCGCCGGCCGACTTGCCGACTCGCGGCAATGACGGGACCCGGTGGCGGCGGATCCAGGCAGCGGAGGACGGCGGCGTGGGAGCGATCCGTGCGTATGGGGCTGGAGGAAGCCCCAGGTATGTATAGTTTATCCTCTCTGGTTCCCTTTAAAACTGCATGCTAATATTCAAATCCCTACACGACCTAGGCCCCGGATACCTGAAGCATTTCTTGCAACTGCATCACACCGCTCACAACCTCAGTTCAAAAGGATCCAATAACTTTACCATTCCCAGAGATCAACTAAAAAAATCTTTGAAGCCAGAGCTGTGGAGTCGGGAGTTGAGGAGTCTGGGCAATTTTGGGCACCCGGAGTCGGAGTTGGAGTCTGAGTCGTTGATTTCATAAACTGAGGAGTCGGAGTCAGATAATTTTTGTACAAAATCCACAGCCCTGTTAAGTATAAGACTAAGGAGGCAGAGCCATTTGGGTACCCGGAGTCGGAGTCGTGGTTTCATAAACTGAGGAGTCGGAGTTGGAGTCGGAAGATTTTTGTACCGACTCCACAGCCCTGGCCAGAGCTTTCTGTCATGCTGCCCCTACATGGTGGAATGCCTTGCCAAACTTAATCAAGACAGCTCCAACCCTGGACACTTTTACATCAAAAAATGAAAAGCCACCTGTGTAGTCTGGCATTTATAATCGCATAACCTTTTCCCTGTACACATCACTATGTACTGATCTGAGACAAGCGTATGCGCTTTGGGTCTTAAGGGAGAAAAGCGCTTTACAAATGTGGTTGTTGAACATCCAGAATTTCAGGTTACGACCGTGTAGATGACTTAGACTGTTGTTACTTAACAGTGAAAAATGCACAAATAATAGTTTGATTACTTTTTCAGGAGTTGGGAGGGATTGGACAATTTTTATGTATTTATGTATTTACCAGTCCTGACACGTGTGTGTGTGTGTGTGTGTGTGGAATTGAGAGAACCTTGATAACAAGTCCGGACTGATGAGGAAAGTTATTTTATATAACAGAATTTGATGATAACATTCAGAAGTGTTTTTTTTTTTTTTGTTGTTTTTTTTTTAACATGTTGCACCTGTATAGAACCCTGTACCTGACATACACATATCAATTAAATTGATTGCTCAACTGCTATTCTCCGTTTAGTGACTGGTCCAAGGTGAGTCTTCTATGTCGGAGCACAACTGGTTTTGCACCTTGACCAGCGGGACGATTGTGTTGAATTTTGGGACTACAACATATTAGTTAGGACAGCTATGCTACAATGTATTGGGGTGGTGGCTAACCCCTCCATCCACCCCCCCTCCCCCCCCATATTTGTTTGGTGCTGGTCTTTGTTTAGCTTAATTTTTATTGAATTATTTATTACAGTTAGTTAGTTACATTTTAGGTGCTATAAGTACTGTAGAGAAAGGGCATGTCTGTGTATGCATTTGCACAATTGTGCGGTTTCCTTGAAAATACATTTTGCATTTTTCTCAGAACTTTCAAAATGACTTTTTGAATTTTCCTTATCACTGTCGGTGATGTCAGTGTGTCGCTAGAAAAACTGGCACACAAACATCAGGTTCACCCGGGCGATCGCACTGCGCCACACTGTGCCCGAGGCTAATCCCTGATCAGAAAATAAAAAATTGTGAATTCGCAATGAAGTGGTTATTATTATTATTATTTTTTTTTTTTTTTTTTTTTTTTTTTTTTTTTTTTTTATAGAGATGCATTATAAAACGGCAACAGAAATGACACATCCATATCATTTTTCCACAAAAACACAATTCACCTTCAGGAATCGGAGGACATTTTTTGCGGTTGCTGTTGGTTGTGTTGTTTGTCTTTGTACGTGATGGAACAACGTGCAGACAGAATAATCTCACGCAGAGCATGTCTATCCAGTCTCCATTTGGCAAATTGGCGAAACGACGTCCATGCTGAGCACGGAGCTTGCCGAAGCAGGTTGTGCCGAGAGCGCCTCACCGGGAATTACTGGAATCCTCACTTTATTTACTGTCTGCTCTCTCTTGTAACTGGAATGACATGTTTTGTTATAAACAAACGCAGCTTTATCAAATCAAAGATAGCTTTACTGGCATGACCGAGATTCATTACAGGTATTGCCAAAGCAAGGGGAAAAGGAGGACATGGAAGGGGGTGGGGTAGGGGGAAATTGGCTAAGCAGTCTGTAGGCATTTTTTAGGTTTACAGTTGCGTTATGCACCTCTCAGTCTGTGGCATGCTGTGACATAGTGTGCAGCGATTGTCACTGTGGATTCCTCCTCTCAGTCTGTGGCATGCTGTGACATAGTGTGCAGTGATGGTCACTGTGGATTCCTCTTCTCCCAGTAGGATATGTTTTTCTCTCATCTTCTAATGTGAGAAAGTCTGGGAATAGTTCCAACAATTTCTTAAAGTAAGTGTCCCTGGTTGCAGTATATTTGGGGCATGCCCGTTTCTAGGGTTGTGCGGGGCGTGCCGCCGCCCGGGGCGCTGTTGGGAGGGGGGAGCTGTAATGGAGGGGGGAGCCGGAGCCGCAGGGAGGGCAGCCCGACCTCTCCCTCTCCTGGGCCGCCCTCCGTGCTCCCCCTCAGAAGTATAGTGAGCAAGCAGGTAGCGCTGTTTAAAACTCACCTCCCTGGCTCCAAGCGCTGCTCTCTCGGTCTCCTCTCTGTATACATGCCTACACACGCTGCTTCCTGTTTACATTTTATTTGCGTTTGCGTAGAATTTTTTTGCAGTGGAATGCGTCATTAAAAAAGTAGGCGGGCCAGTTCAACAAAAGGCACGTAAATCAAACAAGCATGCGCTCTGCCTGAGTGCTCTGTGTACAGAAAATAATTTACTATTTGGCTTTCTTGGATTAAAGTTTTTTTTCCTTAATATTGTTTCATTCTCCAACCCTCCCCTTTTATCTTTTTGAAGCTGTTCTGTTGTATTTAGAAACCCGGAGATAATAAGTAAACACCTTGCTTTGCTTTCTGAGGTTCAGCGTTTTCCGCACACTTTGTTTCCTCGCAGGAAGTATGCCGGCAGAGCTGGAATGTTTATCTGACAAGTGAACTTCTAATTAATACAGCCCTGTAAACAGGCGCTTTATTCTGTAATGTGCTGCAATAAAGAGGCGTCTTCTGGGAGTCGAGAATCACCGGCGGCTTGGCGGTACTTTAACACTGAATATTCCGAGCGCGCTCCGGGCATTCGCACGTTACCTTTGATTATCCGCACAGGTAGCCGTTAGCGAGGCTTATTTACCTGTCTGATGGCTCCAATCTCTACCTTGTGTGATCTTTCATTTTGGATCACCCTTTGTAAATGTCGATTGACAGACAGCTTGTGTGTGGCTTTATTATGCCAATCGGGCCCCCATGGATGCTCTTACTTTTATTTCTGTTTAATAGGGACCCAAAATGAGAGACCTATGGAGGTGGCTATATTTATTTCCTTTTAAACCATACAGATTGCCTGGCTGTCCTGCTGATCCTTTGCCTCTAATACTTTTAGCCACAGCCCCTGAACGCTTGCAGCAGATCAGGTGCTCTGACTGATGTCTGACTGGATTACCTGGATGCTTGATTCTGGTGTTTTTCAGACGCTACTGCAGCCAAAGAGATCAGCAGGGCTGCCAAGCAATTGGTATTGTTTAACAGGAAATTAATATGGCAGCCTCCATATCCCTCTCACCTTGGGTTGCTTTTACAGTGGACCTGAACTCAGAACTTCCTCTCTGCTCTAAAAGATAAGCAACAGCATAACCTTCAAAGAAAAACATTTCTTTGTTACATCTGATAGAAATCCTGCAATAAATCGACAAGACAAATAACATTTATATTGTGATTTTTCTCCTGGCAGACTCCTGGCCAGGAGCTACACTTGGACATGCTCAGTAGGCTGTAGAGACGGTGTTGGGGAGTCTTGCCCAATGACTCTTTACTGAATAGGTGCTGGCTTACTGAACAGGAAGAGCTGAGGTTTGAACCCTGGTCGCCTGTGTCAGAGGCAGATCCCTTAAAGGGGAACTTCAGCCTAAACAAACATACTGTCATTAAGTTACATTAGTTATGTTAATTAGAATAGATAGGTAATATAATTTTTTACCCACCCTGTTTTAAAAGAACAGGCAAATGTTTGTGATTCATGGGGGCTGCCATCTTTGTCATGGGGCAGCCATCTTTTTGGTTGAAAGGAGGTGACAAGGAGCAGGAGACACAGTTCCAACTGTCCTGTGTCCTGGTAACCCCTCCCAGCTGCACACGCTAGGCTTCAAATATCAAATTCAAAATGTAAAAAAAAAAAATTTTGCACCAAAACAGCAGAACAAGAGCAACAACATCAGAAATCCCATCATGCTTTGCACAGCATCAGGGGGAAAAAGCCCGGGCAGTTTTCTTCTGTGCAGCTAAAAATGAGGCTTGGGTAAGAGAAACAAAGTTCTGATGCTGTGAAACTGTTAAAGAAACACCAAACCTTTTCAGTTCTGCTGAGTAGATTTTTAGTCCGGAGGTTCACTTTAAAGAGAAGCTGAGGTGGGTTTGAAGAATGCTATTAGGACACAGAGGCTGGTTCTGCATACTATCACCAGCCTCTGTGTCTGTATCGTGCCTCCCCAGACCCCCCCCCCTATGCTCTTCTGTCCCCCATAAAAATAACGCCACACTAGCAACATGCAGCTTGTCACTAGCTGGCTGTTTACCTTATGTCTGCCATTCACCGCCACTCCCCCCGCCTCCTCTATAGCGCGGCTCCCCGCCTGCGTCCCTTCCCTCCCCGCCTCTGTAATCCGATTAGAGGGAAGGGACGCAGGCGGGGAGCGGCGCTACGGAGGAGGCGGGGGAGCGCATCTCTGTATGAATGGCGGAGCTCCGCCTTCAGACTCCCAGCGGCGATCGCCGCTAGGAACTGTCAGATGGCGAAACCGCCGTCTAATAACTGTGTACAGCGCTGTGATCTAAGGCACGGCTGTACTGTGGACAGCTGTGTGACACGGCTGTCCCCTCTACAGGCAGGAAAGTGATAGGCTGTCATAGGTTGAAGGAATAAAAAATAAATTATTAAAAAAACAAAAACAAATGTGCTTGTATTTTTCATTAACAGCTGGGTAGCGATCAGACCCCACTAACAGAATGCTCTGTTGGTGGGAGGGAATCACTTGTGTGCTGCGTTGTACAGCCCTGCAGCGAGCCCATAGAGCTACAGTGGCCAAATTGGTAAAAAATGGCCCGGTCATTAGGGGGATATAGAGAAGGAGATGGATTTTTCCTTTTTACAATATCACCAGCTGCCTGACTCTCCTGATCCTCTGCCTCTAATACTTTCAGCCAGAACCCCTCAACAAGCATGCAGATCAGGTGCTCTGACTGAAATCAGACTGGATTAGCTGCATGCTTGTTTCAGGGGTGTGATTCAGCCACTACTGCAGCCAAAGAGATCAGCAGGACTGCCAGGCAACTGGTATTGTTTATAAAGAAACATCCATATCCCTCTCAGTTAATGTTCTCTTTAACCTCCCTAGCGTACTGGACGAGCTAGGCCCGCTGGGCCGATTTGAATAATTTTTTTAAAACCCGCAGCAAGCACTTTGCTTGCTGTGTGTTGTACCTGATCGCCGCCGATCGCCGCGATACAGGGTCCAATGTCGTCCCACGCCCCCCCCCCCCCCCCCGAAACCCCATGCGTTGCCTGGCCAATTAGTGCCAGGCAGCGCTGAGGGGTGGATCGGGACTCCCTGTGACGTCACGACGTCGATGACGTCACGACGTTCATCGACATGGCGATGGGGGAAGCCCTCCAGGAAATCCTGTTCAGAATGGGATTTCCGGACGGTTGATTGCACCGGCGATCGGAGGGCAGGAAGGGATGCTGCAGGGAGGGGGGAATCATGTAGCTAGCGATAGGCTAGCTACATGATAAAAAAAAAAAAAAATGTGCAAAAAACGTTCCCGCGGCCGCAGGGA